>NC_057737.1:4345119-4396757 GCF_004010195.1 Chiloscyllium plagiosum | reverse complement strand
TCAATACTCTGACCAATAAAGGAAAGCATACCAAATGCCTTCTTCACTATCCTATCTACCTGCGACTTAACTTTTAAGGAGCTATGAACCTGCACTCCAAGGTCTCTCTCTGAAAAATATGTTGCTGGAAAAGCGCAGCAGGTCAGGCAGCATCCAAGGAGCAGGAGAATCGACATTTCAGGCATAAGCCCTTCTTCAGGTCAAGGTCTCTTTCTTCAGCAACATTCCCTAGGACCTTACCATTAAGTGTATAAGTCCTGCTAAGATTTGCTTTCCCAAAATGCAGCAATTCACATTTATCTGAATTGAACTCCATCTGCCACTTCTCAGCCCATTGGCCCATCTGGTCCAGATCCTGTTGTAATCTGAGGTAACCCTCTTCGCTGTCCACTACACCTCCAATTTTGGTGTCATCTGCAAACTTACTAAATGTACCTCTTATGCTCGCATCCAGATCATTTATGTAAATGACAAAAAGTACAGGACTCAGCACCGATCCTTGTGGCACTCCACTGTCTTCTACCTCTGAGCCAGTTCTGTATCCAAAGGGCTAGTTCTCCCTGTAGATCTCCATGAGATCTAACCTTGCTAAGCAGTCTCCCATGTGGAACCTTGTTGAATGCCTTACTGAAGTCCATACGGATCACATCTACAGCTCTGCCCTCATCAATCCTCTTTGTTACTTCTTCAAAAAAACTCAATCAAGTGGGACATGATTTCCCGTGCACAAAGCCATGTTGACTATCCCTAATCAGTCCTTGCCTTTCCAAATACATGTACATTCTGTCCCTCAGGATTCCCTCCCACAACTTGTCCACCACTGAGATCAGGCTCACTAGTCTATACTTCCCTGGCTTGTCCTTATCACCCTTCTTAAGCAATGGCACTACGTTTGCCAACCTCCAGTCTTCTGGCACCTCACCTGTGACTATCGATGATACAAATATCTCAGCAAGAGGCCCAACAATCACTTCTCTAGCTTCCCACAGAGTTCTAGGGTACACCTGATCAGGTCCTGGGGATTTATCCACCTTTACCCGTTTCAAGACATCCAGCACTTCCTCCTCTGTAATCTGGACATTTTGCAAGATGTCACCATCTATTTTCCTACAGTCTACATCTTCCATATCCTTTTCCACAATAAATACTGATGCAAAATACTGATTTAGTATCTCCCCCACTTTCTGCGGCTCCACACAAGGCTGCCTTGCTGATCTTTGAGGGGCCCTATTCTCTCCCTAGCTACCCTTTTGTCCTTAATGTATTTGTAAAAACCCTTTGGATTCTCATTAATTCCATTTGCCAAAGTTATCTTATGTCCCCTTTTTGCCCTCCTGATTTCCCTCTTAAGTATACTCCTACTTTCTTTATTCTCTTCTAAGGATTCACTCGATCTATCCTGTCCATACCTGACATATGATTCCTTCTTTTTCTTAACCAAACCCTCAATTTCTTTAGTCATCCCGCATTTCCTTTCCCTACCAGCCTTTCCTTTGGGTGGAACTGAAAAACAGGGTGAAAAACAACCCTCCACCACCACCCTCTGTCTTCTACCTCTGAGCCAGTTCTGTATCCAAATGGCTAGTCCTCCCTGTATTCCATGAGATCCAACAATGCCACACTGTCGTTATCTCATTTCTGAAGGCTTCCCATTTTCCAGCCATCCCTTTACCTGCAAACACCTGCCCCAATCAGCTTTCGAAAGTTCTTGCCTAATACCATCAAAACTGGCCTTTCTCCAATTTAGAACTTCAACGTTTAGATCTGGTCTATCCTTTTCCATCACTATTTTAAATCTGGTTGCTGGCCCCAAAGTGCTCCCCCACTGACACCTCAGTCACCTACACTGCCTTATTTCCCAAGAGTAGGTCACGTTTTGCACCTTCTCTAGTAGGTTCATCCACATACTGAATCAAAAAATTGTCTTGTATGCAATTAACAAATTCCTCTCCAACTAAACCTTTAACACTATGGCAGTCCCAGTCTATGTTTGGAAAGTTAAAAACCCCTACCATAACCACCCTATTATTCTTACAGATAGCTGAGATCTCCTTACAAATTTGTTTCTCAATTTCCCTCTGAATATTAGGGGGTCTATAGTACAATCCCAATAAGGTGATCATCCCTTTCTTATTTCTTAGTTCCACCCAAATAACTTATCTGGATGCATTTCCAGGAATATCCTCCCTCAGCACAGCTGTAATACTATCCCTTATCAAAAATGCCACTCCCCTTCCTCTCCAAAGAGTGCAGGTTCATAGCTCCTTGAAAGTGGAGTCGCAGGTAGATAGGATAGTGAAGAAGGCATTTGGTATGCTTTTCTTATTGGTCAGAGTATTGAGTACAGGAATTGGAAGGTCATGTTGCGACTGTACAGGGACATTGGTTAGGCTACTGCTGGAATATTGCATGCAATTCTGGTCTCCTTGCTATCGGAAAGATGTTGTGAAACTTAAAAGGGTTCAGAAAAGATTTACAAGGATGTTGCCAGGGTTGGAGGAGTTGAGCTACAGGGAGTGGCTGAACAGACTGGGCTGTTTTCCCTGGACCATCGGAGGCTGAGGGATGACCTTTTTGAGGTTTACAAAATTATGAGGGGCATGGATAGAGTAAATAGGCAAAGTCTTTTCCCTGGGTTCGGGGAGTCCAGAACTAGAGGGCATAGGTTTAGGGCGAGAGGGGAAAGATATAAAAGAGACCTAAGGGGCAACTTTTTCACACAGAGGGTGGTATGTGTATGGAATGAGCTGCCAGAGGATGTGGTGGAAGCTGGTACAATTGCAACATTTAAGAGGCATTTGAATGGGTATATGAATAGGAAGGGTTTGGAGGGATATTGGCTGGGTGCTGGCAGATGGGACTAGATTGGGTTGGGATATCTAGTCGGCATGGACGCGTTGGACCGAAGGGTCTGTTTCCATGCTGTACATCTCTATGACTCTATGATTTGTCTCCCTTTCCATCCTTCCTGTAGCATTTGTATCCTGGAACATTAGGCTGCCAGTCCTGCCCATCCCTGAGCCATGTTTCTGTAATTGCTATGATATCCCAGTCCCATGTTCCTAACCATGTCCTGAGTTCATCTGCCTTCCCTGTTAGGCCCCTTGCATTGAAATAAATGCAGTTTAATTTATTAGTCCTACATGCCAAAAGAAAACGAAGAGGAGAAAGAGTGAAGACGATATAATTTTTAAGATATAAATAAATTGTCTGGAGGTGGCACAGTGGCTCAGTGGTTAGCACTGCTGCCTCACAGCGCCAGAGACCCGGGTTCAATTCCCACCTCGGGCAACTGTCTGTGTGGAGTTTGCACATTCTCCCCATGTCTGCGTGAGTTTCCTCTGGGTGCTCCGGTTTCCTCCCACAGTCCAAAAATGTGCAGGTTAGGTGAATTGACCATGCTAAATTGCCTGTAGTGTTAGGTGTAGGGGAATGGGTCTGGGTGGGTTGCTCTTCGGAGGGTCGGTGTAGACTTGGGCTGAAGAGCCTGTGTCCACACTGTAGGGAATCTAATCTAATCTTATCAGAAGCATGGAAAATAGGATCAGGAGCAAGCCATTCCACAGGCTTACCAGTCTGGATGAACAGATTTCTCCTCATTTTTTAAAATGGCTCAAACCATCGAATTACATTTGAAGTTTTGTGATTGATACATAAACTAATTTGACTGATACTTTGAGCATAGCAAATTATTAGAAATGAGTTTTGAGAAGATTTATAGCTCAGGTTGAGGTTCTGGATGTAAGTTTACTTGCTGAGCTGGAAGGTTCATTTTCAGAGGTTGCGACATCATAATAGGTAACATCATCAATGAGCATCCAGTGAAGTGCTGGTATTAGTGACCTGCTTTCTATTTATGTGTTTAGGTTCCCTTGGGTTGGTGATGTCATTTCCTGTGGTGATATCATTTCCATTGAACGGATACCCAATGAACACAGTCCATTGATTTCTCAGCAACCCAACCAAGCAGACAAAACACATCCAGAAACCCTAGCCACTCTCCCCGACATCAAAGACATCTCAGAAATGATTACCAAACTACTCAGACTTCTTGGCATCATGGTAGCCCACAAAGGTACCACACACTAAAACAGCAGCAAGCAAAACTAATGTCATTTATAAAATACCTTGTAAGCACTGTAACAAACACTATGTTGGACAAACAGGCAGAAAACAAACCACCAGGACACATGAACATCAACTAGCCACAAAAAGATATGACCCACTCTCACTAGTTTCCTTACATACAGATGAGGAAGGACACCACTTCGAGTGGGACAGTACATCCATCCTAGGACAAGTCAAACAGAGACATGCACAAGAATTCCTAGAAGTATGGCACTCCAACTGCAACTTGCATCGATTTGGACCCCATTTACCACCCTCTGAGAAAAAGAACAGGAAATGACATCACCATAGGAACTGGCATCACCACAGGAATTGGCATCACCAACCCAAGGAAACCTAAACACATGAATAGAAAGCTGGCCACTAGTACCAGTGCTTCATCAAAGGCTCACTGATGATGTTACCTAGTATGGTGATGAAACATCTGAAAATGAACCTTCCAGCTCAGCGAGCAAACTTACATCCATTATTAGAAACAATCAATTGAATGATCAGTTCATCATTCAGTCATCATTTGAGGGAGAAATTTTGACAGAAAACAGGGAGAACTTTAAACAATTCATCCAAGACACAGGCACAGGCTCAGGCAAACAGAAGTTTAGTTTCTTGCCATTTCTAAAGGACAATATATTTAACATTGGAGTATTCCTTCAGGACTATCACCCCAGACTATGAACCCAAATCCTGATATGGGGTTCAAATCTATGCCTCAGATAAACAACACCATAGGCTAGAGATTGAATGATGCCCCTCATTTCTTCATAAAATACTTCACCAGTAAATTCAATCTAAAACTCCAAACTGGTTTATGACATGGGTTGAGAATTGTCAACTGAGTATCACATAGTGTAAAGCATGAAATAGTCATCTAATTGAAACATACTAGATTCTGAGAGAAAATGAATAGGTAAATAACGGAGTTAAAGTGAGGACTGCAGATGCTGGAAACCAGAGTTTAGATCAGAGTGGTGGTGGAAAAGCACAGCAGGTCAGGCAGCATCCGAGAAGCAGGAAAATCGACGTTTCGGGCAAATGCCCTTCTTCCAGCACCACTCCGAAAATAACAGGGTTGTTTGCCCTGGCAAGAAAATCTTGAACCATGAGGCATAATCTCTACATGAGGTATCGGCATCTAAGACTGAATTGAAAAGGCAACTCAGGGTTGTGAATCTTTGGACTTTTTTACAATGCAAAGCTGTGCTTGCTCACTTATTGAAGGGGAAAGGGAAAGAGGCAAGCAAGTAGAATTGAGGTCATAGGTCAGCCATGGTATTAAATAATGCAGCAGGCTTGAAGAGTCAGATGTCCCACGCCTGTTCCTATTTCTAGGTTTTATTTGTTTTTTCATTCATCCATTCATTCATTCAGTAATTCGTTCAATCATTCACTCATAGGATTTGAGTGTCTCTGGCTGGGCTTGCATTTGTTACCCTTCCCTAATTAGCCAGAGGACAGTTAAGGGTTACCTATGTTGCTGTCCATCTGGAGTCAAAGCATCTAAAGGTGAAATAGATTTGGATAGACTTTAATTCAACACATAGGAACTAGGCTCAGAAACTGACCACTGAACTCCACCTGGCTTTTCACAAAGATTTACATTGACTCAGTGCCAGTACAGAATTAGAGGCCCTTATATTTGGATAAAAAATACACAGTTTCCTTTAAAACAAAATTCAGTTGCCCACACTAATGAGAGCAAAGGTTTTTTTTTCCTTTATATTCTTGCATCCAGTTTGGCTCAAGTGCATCTTTTGAGATTTGTTGAGATATTTCTAAATCACTGAACAATTTTCACCAGTCAGGATTCCAATGCTCCACCCAGTCCATTCTCCCAGCTGGAAGGAAAGACAACATCACTTTCAAACCCAAAACCTGGCAGAAGAGAGAAGAGATTGTAGTTAATATTTTTACACACTTTGAAGCTCCAGGCCAAAGCAAAATTGAGGAATTGAATATACTGAACTGATTAGCAGACAAGTTAGCAGCTCATCACTCAACTGGAGGCTTCTCCTCAAATTCCCAACTTATTTCATGATGTTGCTACACAAAAACTCAGGAAATAATTTCCAAAAATTAGTTAGGAAAAATAATTTTCAAGACAGCAGAAAAGAAGTGAAAATCCATACTAGTGAATTGACTTTCTATGTTGACGATGTGTAGAATGAGATTCATGTAAATCATGATGATCTGATGAAAAGCCTCTGGTATCAGAAAGAGAGAAGATACCAGTACATAAGGAGTGGAATATCCTTACATAAAGATAAGGAGCAAATAGCCTCAGTGACAGTATATGTGCAGATGTCAACACACCAATATACTCCAGTCCTGTATCTCAATGAGCACGTAGCAGTATTGACTTAAAGCACAAGGTAAAGCATGATAGCAGCTATTAAACAAAAACTTCCGGAGCCAAGCTCTGAGCCTAAAGGACAGAGCTGACTAAGGAAGACTCCAAAGACAGGGTAGGACCTCAGAAGACTTCAAAGATGCAGTGGGAAAGAAAAATCGGAAGCCTATGACTATGGGCAAAAACCTTGAAAGACTCTGGAGTTTTCTCCTGTCTAATTTTTTTTCTCAAAGGCAGGGGTGAGAACTTTGGAAGACTTCAACACCAAGCCACAAACGTGTAAAACTCTGGAGATGAAAGGCACAGGATATGACACTTTGACAGTAAGAATTGAGAATGATAAGTAGTTACCTCCATCTTGCTTTATCTATGCCCTAATGAGAACATCATTCTCTTCCTGTCCAGTGTCAAGGAATGGAAGCTCTAAAATCTCATAAATACAGATCCTCTCTTAATTCTTTATCCCACCTTTCCTCCAACTCCAGCCCTTCTTTCACTCCCACCTCTTGTAATTTATTCACTACACACTCTTACACATGATCTAGATGAAGGAACTGAGGGCATTCTAACTAGGTTTGCACATGATAGGTAGAGGGACAGGTAGCATTGAGGAGGCAGGAAGGTTGCAGAAGGATTTGGACAGGTTAGGAGAGTGGGCAAAGAAGTGGCAGATGGAGTACAACGTGGGAAAGCGTGAAGTCACGTGCTTTGATAGGAAGAGGAGGCACGGACTATTTTCTAAATGGGGCGAAAATTCGTAAGTCTAAAGTGCAAAGAGACTTGGGAGTTCTAGTCCAAGATTCTCTTGACTTGAATATAAAAGCAAGGATGTACTTCTGAGGCTTTATAAAGTTGGAGTATTGGCCTTGGAGCATGTTCAGAGGAGGTTCATGAGAATGATCCTAGGAATGAAAAGCTTAACATATGAGGAACGTTTGAGGACTCTGAGGTTATACTTCATAGAGTTCAGAAGGATGAGGGGAGATCTAATTGAAACTGCTTCAGCCAGAGAATGGTGAATCTATGAAATTCATTGCCACAGAAGGCTGTGAAGGCCAGGTCATTGAGTTTATTTAAGACTGAGATAGACAGGTTCTTGTATATCAAGGGGATCAAGGGTTACAGGGAGAAAGCTGGAGAATAGGATTGCGAAACTTATCAGCCATGATTGAATGGTGGAGTGGACTAAATGGGCTGAAAGGCCTAATTTCTGCTCCTTTGCGTTATTGTCTTCTGGTCTTACCTTCCTCTCTGTGTTGCTGAATAACCTGTGTTCAGCAAAGGGCATAGTTTTATCCCTTTATGCCTCTACTTCAATGAATTTTGAGGATGATATGCCATTGAACTTTTCTTCCATTGCCTTTGCCTTTATGCCATTTTTTTGGATGCTAGTCCTCTACCCACTCCAAAGACCCTTTCACCATTTCCAATATCTCCCTGTACATGGACTCTTCCCTCTGGCCTCTTACCTGCTCTTGATCTCTTAATTGAAAATTGTCGATGTGACTGCTACTTCCTTAATTTCACTGTTCTCCCCACCCATTCTAACTCATCTCCCTTTGAGCTTGCTGCATTCCATTCTTTTCCATCTAACCGTAACCTTGTCATCCCTCTCTGACACCCTGGTACACTCCCCAATTAATCCTATCACTCCTTCACCCCCCCAGCCTCCACCACAACCATAACACCTGAGCAAGTGTTTCACTTACACTTCTTTCACTCTAGTCGACTGTATTCACTGTTCACAATGCAGTCTCCTTTCCACCTGTGAGACCAAATGCAAACAGGGTGACCACCTTGTGGGACACCTCCACTCTATTCATAAAAATTATCTCAACCTGACAGTTGTCTATCATTTCAATAAACCATCTTACTCTCATGTTAGCATTTATATCCTAGGCCTTCGTCAGTTCAGTCGGCTTCTTCAGTAGAAGCTGGAAGAACAAGAGCCACTTTTTCCACTTAGGCACTTTACAGCCTTCAGTATTCAGAGATCAACAACTTCAGAGCATGGACACTATCCTCTATTTTGATGACAAGCTTCCCCTCAGCTACCCAAAACCCCACCGGTCATCTTGCAACCACATCCACCCCCCACCACCACCCCCACCTCGTGCCCATCCTCCTGTTCAAATTTTATGAGTAACATTTATTTTACCTCTCAATCACTTTTTAACAATCATTAGCACTCCCTTTGTATTTTGCTCATTCCCCTCACACCTCTTTTTCGTCAATCTACAACATAAAAAACATCATTTTGCAGGTCCATTCAATTCCAAAAATGAGTCATTGGATTCAAATTATTAACTCTGTCTCTATCTCCATAGATGTTGCCAGACCTGCTAAGTTTCTCCAGCATTTTATGTTTTTATCTTATATATTATTAATGGTGATGGATGCTTCTAGGCTATGGAAAGGCTTGTCATGGAGTTTCCAAGGTTCAGTGTTGAAATCTTTGCTTTTCCAGAACCTGTGCAAGTGTTCAATTTCAAAATTTGTGGTTGTTATGAAACTTCAAAATATTGTAAACTGTGGAGAGGACAGTGTAGAACTTTAGAAGGCTATAGAAAAGTTGGAGGAGTGCATAGATAAATTAAAGACAGCAATCAATGCAGAAAAATGTAAGAAATGCACTTTGGTCAGAAGAACATGGAGGCAGAATATAAAACAAATAGCACAGTTCTAAAGGGGATTCGGGAGCAGAGGGATCTGGATGTATATGAGCATAAGTCATTAAAGGCGGTAGGACAGATTGAGTGAGTAGTTATAATGGGACCATTAATAATAAGATCATAGAGATTTAACGTAAAAACTGAGGAGCTTGAGCTAATATAAGTCACTAGCTTGGCCTAACTGGCAATATTGCATTCAGTTCTGATTACTGTACTTTAGAAAGGATGTGAAGACAGGGGGAGAGGTTGACTGGAATGGGTCCAGTAATGAGGAATTTCAGGTACAAAGATAGATTGGAGAAGTTAGGACATGCCTGGTAGAAGAAAAAGCTGAGAGGAGATCTGATTGAAGTGACAGATGGAGTACAATGTTAATAAACATGAAGTCATCCATTTCAGTTGAAATAACAGTAAAAAGGACTATTACTTCAATGGTAAGAAATCGCAGCACACTGCTGTGCACAGGGACCTGGGTGTCCTTGTGTATGAATCACAGAAGGTTGGTCTGCAGGTGAAACAAGCAATTAAGAAGGCAAATGGAATTTTGTCCTTCATTGGTAAAGGGATTGAGTTTAAAAGCAGAGAGGTTATTTTGCAGCTCTACAGGGTGCTGGTGAGGCCACACCTGAAATACTGTGTGCAGTTTTGGTCTCCTTGAGAAAGGATGTACTGGCACTGGAGGGGGTGCAGAGGAGGTTCACTAGGTTGATTCCGGAGTTGAGGGGGTTGGCTTATGAGGAGAGACTGAGTAGACTTGGATTATGTTCATTGGAATTCAGAAGAATGAGGGTGGAATCTTATAGAAACAAATAAAATTATGAAGGGAATAGATAAGACAGAAGTAAAGAGGATGTTTCCATTGGTGGGTGAAACTAGGAAAAGAGGGCATAGATTCAAAATTAGGGGGAGCAGATTTAGGACTGAATTGAGAAAGAACGCCTTCACCCAGAGGGTTGTGAATCTATGGAATTCCCTGCCCAGTGAATTGGTTGAGGCTTCCTCAGTAAATGTTTTTAAAACTAAGATAGATAATTTCTTGAACAGTAAAGGAATTAAAGATTACAATGAGAGGGCAGGTAAATGGAGCTGAAGCCACAAAAAGATCAGCCATGATCTTATTGAATGGTGGAGCAGGTTCGAAGAGGCAGACAGCCTACTCCTGCTCCTAGTTCTTATGTTCTTAGCTGAAATCATGAGAGATCTTGACAGAGCAAATAATGAAAAAATTCCCACTCAAAGTGATTGAGCGCGACAGAATGGATTTAAAGTAATCAGCAAAAGAAGCAAAAATTGATATGGATAAAAGTTTTTCACACAATAGGTATTTAGGTTTTCTGCCAGAAAGTGTGGTGGAGTCAGATTCAATCAAGTTGTTCAAATGACAATTAGATCGTTATTTGAAAAGGAGTCCCAAGAAGAAGGCATTAGAAAGGCACAAAGGAAGAATTGGTGGAGACACAAGAAGCCAAAGACCTCCATCTGCACTGCAATAATTCTTTAATTCTACGTCGACCAGATTTCTGAAACCATGGGAAATCCTGCAGCTAAATGGAGGTGAGACTGCCAAGAGGAAGGGGTACAGCTTGTGCCAAGAGGAGCAGGAGAGCCTTTCCAGGTAAACCTCAGTTAACCTGATTCCAATATCATCCCCATCCACCCATCTCCCCCATCCCCACACTGTGTACCCTCACCAACCCCCACCTCAAGATTATTGGTACCACTCCCAGGAATGGACCTATAAGATGTAAACCTGTTTTCCCCCCACACCACCACCCCCTACCTCTCCCACCCCATCCGTGCATTGACCTTCCCCATTCCTCAAGGTTCACCCACCCCACGTTACCTGCATCTTGGGTTGTAGCTTCCTCCAGCCCTTCCAACCCCTGACAGGGAAACATTCTTGTCAATTAGACTGAAGTGCAGATAAGATTCACTGCTGGGAAAGGAAGATAGCTGCTGTGGACGCAGTGGTATGTAAGACTTAAACACAACAATTACCCTCTGGCTCAGGAAACCCTGCACCACTACTCCCTACACTGCAGCATTCCCTCCCTTCTCCCAAACTTAGTCCTCTCCAAACCCAGTACAGATCAGGGGCCCCAACAAAATGCCATGTGGAGGATAGTTACAAAACACACATAAAGTCCATCCCAGTCACTCAGAACAGGGCAGCTTCTCAGCTGTGATTGATGGGGGAGTATCCCAATCAACTCTATTCTGTAGCATTACAATATTCAGGCTTAAATGTGTGGGTGAAGGTTTGCACGAGAGGGGAACAATTTCCTTCCATTGCTGCATCTGATCTATTTACTCTGCTATTCTAGACACACTGCTGCCTTCTACCATGTGGCCCCAGAGAAATCTGGAACTAGGCTGAGAGGGAAGGAACTAGTGAGGAGAGGTTCCACCCCAGCCTCTCCCCTTTCCCCAACTCCAGCCTTGCTCACTTTTGCACAGTATGTTGTGAAGGGGTAGCAAGGTTTTTCATTACATCTTCACTATTGATCTGCCTGAGTTAAAGCAGGGTAGCTGAAAAAATACAACCTGACATATTACCTGAAACATTGTCCATGAGGTTACACCATCCCAAAGTTCTGACAACTTTTTTTGAGATATTGTGTCTTTCATAACTTCATGTTGGCTTTAACCTCCTGAATTTTCTGTCTTGAAGTGTGCTTTAGTTGCTTCCACTAAGGCGCCAATATTTTTCCCATTAGTGATTCCAAGTTAACAGGCATATATTTCCCAAGTTCAGGCTTGTGACCCTTTGTTTAAAAAAAGTTGGACTAACTTAGCTATGTTCTAACCTCGTGGTACCAAGGTTGTACAAAATGAGCTGTGAAAAAATTCGCCACAGCTCTTCTACTTCTACTCAGATTTTATGAAGTACTCTTGGATGGCTTCCATCAGATTCTGCTGCCTTATGAATGTTTCATTACTTCAGTCTCTTTATAACCCTTATTTCTAACCTCCGTTTGCTCATATTTCCTGTAATTATTGGAAAAGGAACACCATTGTCAATATCTGCCAAATAGTTTGTGCCTCACTTGTTATCTTCTCTAAAAATACCTGAAAAGTCTTTTCTTCCTAATGGATCATGTATATTGTTTTTCAATTTTAACCCTTTCAAAATGAATTTTCACTCCTCCCAATTCATAGATAGTGTATTTTTGAGGCATGTAATTGCTGCCAAGGTCTGTGGCCGTCATATACCTTAACCAGTTGGGTATTCTTTATATGTTGCACTGAGACATTGGCAACTCATTAAGAATGGACATGATCATAGTGAAGCCAAATTCTGTGTTGATTCAATTTCCATACCTGCTGACCTTCCTGAACGTGTTGCAGGACAGAATGACAAAGTGTGATCCTAGTTTATCTTAGCCCATGAAAACCGAAGCCAATTATAAGGCTCCCATTATAGTTGAGACCTTTCTAGTTAATGTAGCTCAGTGCTACAACTTGAGGAATAAGTCTAATGTCTGTGTCTTAACTTATATTTCACATTTTATCTTTGCTGTTTGTAAATCTGTTAAAGCAGTTTTGTTTTTCCTTGTAACCTTATAATATCCTTGACTGACATATACATTTCATTTGCAACACTCCAGTACATTTTTAAAATCAAGTGTATTAATTACTTTATGCTTCCTTCCTTGATAGCACCCCTGTCTCAGAATGTTAATCTCAAGCCTCACTGTGGTCATAAACACAATATCTGGAGTAATAATCCTGTGGAATGCTGCATGGTTGGAAGTATAATTTTTTGTGTAAATCAAGGAGAGCCTGCAGTATGAGTCCAGCGGCTTGGACGTAATCAGTCGTCCCCCCAAAACAGTCAGAATCAGGACCTTCTCGACATAAGGGATAAATAGCCCACCACCTTCTGGGGGCTGTTCCCCCTGGTCTGAGAGAGGCAGATATTATGGGAGATGAAAGTGGACAGCACAGCTGTTACTATTGGTGCACGTGGGGAGATGTCCTGACAAAGTGTATAGTCAACACAAAGGGCATGCCGAGTTAATGCTATCAGAAAGAGTGCTGTCTGATTTCCAGTATCCGCAGTTCCTTCAGTTTTTACTTAATGCTATCCGAGATTGGGGTGGGTGACAGTGTGTGGTGAAAACGTTGCAAGCAGAAATGAGAGTGGTAGTGTATGAGCCTTGGAGGGGTGTGAATACAGTAGCAGAGATAGAGAAAGTGTCAGCTATCAGAGACAAGGTGGTGATGCTTACACTGGCGGAGTGAGACAGATATTGACCTTCCTACAGTGTTGGCGATTCCTCCATTTGGTTTCACTGCCCTGGTAACATAGTCTGGTGCTGTAGCCTCCTCTGCTGGGCCTGGAGGAATAGGGGATGCCAGCAGTGTGCCACCCTACTCGGCAGGGCCTCCAGGTACCTGCCTGCAAAGTGTGACACCAAATGCCAGTTCTGGTCTGAAGATGTTTGTCCAGGTGCACATTGGCCTTTTAAAGATGGTGTCTGCACCAGTGATGCTGATCAATTCTGGGATATCCAGCCAATGGTGAGTTGTTCTGGAGAAAGAATGGGGCTAGAATCAGGGAAAAGGAAAGCTATTGGAACAGAGTGGGTAGTTAATGAGGCAAATTTGGTAAGTTACAGTGAGAAAATGTGTTAAGCCTCATGGGGGGAAGCCCTCAAAAATTCAGTGCATCTGATACTTAGCCAAGCAAATGTAAGATTTAGCTGGAGACACTGGAGATTTGGATATCAGGAAACAAATCAGTATCAATATGAATATCACATGAAATATAAATCCATAACTTTCTGCTAAAACCACACTAAACAGCCATTAAGCTGCCATCAAAAGAAAGCCTTTGAAATTATTTTCACCAAACTTATCTTTGATGGATTGCATCAAACCAAATCAATCTTCATCTCTTTCCAATGATTTTTAAATAAATTACTTAGTAAATTGGCAGCATTTTCAAATCAGCATCTTACAGGCTTGTGTCACTGTTTTAAAACTCACACCTGTTCAGCGTCCTTGAGTTTGTTTAAATATAAAACCTATTAAAGCTATGGGAAATAGAGCTGCAAGACTTTATCTCTAGTTTATGTGTCTGATGCAGGGTGGTCAGTAACCCAAGTAACTGCTTGGAGAAAAGTCTCCATTCTCTCCTACTTCACTTGGGTACTGGAGAAATAGGATTTACATTGTCAGTTTGATTGAATTAAAATTGTACAGGGTGTTCTCATTTTTTTTAGAAAAGGGGTATTTCTGCATTATTCAGGTGTATGAAATTTCACGGCATACAGGCAGAACTAACCATTTGGATACAGAACTGGCTCAAAGGTAGAAGACAGAGGGTGGTGGTGGAGGGTTGTTTTTCAGACTGGAGGCCTGTGACCAGTGGAGTGCCACAAGGATCGGTGCTGGGTCCTCTACTTTTTGTCATTTACATAAATGATTTGGATGCGAGCATAAGAGGTACAGTTAGTAAGTTTGCAGATGACACCAAAATTGGAGGTGTAGTGGACAGCGAAGAGGATTCCCTCAGATTACAACAGGATCTTGACCAGTTGGGCCAATGGCTGAGAAGTGGCAGATGGAGTTAATTCAGATAAATGCGAGGTGCTGCATTTTGGGAAAACAAATCTTAGCAGGACTTTTACACTTAATGGTAAGGTCCTAGGGAGTGTCCTTCCTATCGGAAACATTTTGTGAAACTTGAAAGGGTTCAGAAAAGATTTACAAGGATGTTGGCAGGGTTGGAAGATTTTGAGCTATAGGGAGAGGCTGAACAGGCTGGGGCTGTTTTCCCTTGAGCATCGGAGGCTGAGGGGTGACCTTTTTGAGGTTTACAAAATCATGAGGGGCATGGATAGGATAAATAGACAAAGTCTTTTCAGTGGGGTTGGGGAGCCCAGAAATAGAGGGCATAGGTTTAGGGTGAGAGGGGATAGATGTAAAAGAGACCTAAGGGGCAATGTTTTCACATAGAGGGTGGTACATGTATGGAATGAGCTGCTGGAGGAAGTGGTGAAGGCTGATACAATTGCAACATTTAAGAGGCATTTGGATGGGTATATGGATAGGAAGGGTTTGGAGGGTTATGGGCTGGGTGCTGGCAGGTTGGCATGGACGGGTTTGACCGAAGGGTCTGTTTCCATGCTGTACATCTCTATGACTCTATTCATTACAAAAGCACTTCAAGTTCTCCCTCAGAGATGGAAAATAAATTGAAAAGATACTTGCACTTTGTGTTCATTTCTTTCTATAGTTTCCAGGATAATATAGTCAGAGAATATCATTTAAAACATCACAGCTGAGAATCATGAGACATAATTGAATCATTTTATTATAAGTAATTGAATATTTAGAATCTCAGCTGAACATATTTCAGATGCATCAACTCATCTGACCAAACAAATTCAGCAAATTATTAATGTAGGCAACATGCCAAAGCATCCAAGCTTTGCACTTTGCCAAACTTGCAGTTCATCTTTCTCTTATAAGAAACATCTACTTGTATTCATATTGAAGACTTTTGTATTGAAAACAACTCAAGGTGATTCACTATTTGTTTAGGATAAAGGGAGGACTAGAATGACAGCTTAAGTCACCATGATCCGAGGGGTTGCTCTCTCAGTGGAGAGAGACAGCTTGTATTGAGTTTAGGCCGAGGATCATGATTGAGGAGAGGGCCCTCAAAGTGACCTTATCTAGTATGGGCATTGAACCCGTACAGCTGGCATCTCTCTGCCTCTTGCCAGTTATTTAGCTAATTGAGCTCAACAACTCTGGTTAAGTTCCACTTTAAGGCTTGAATGCAATAATTAAGGCTAACATTGCAGGGCAGTAGTGATGGACTGTCACACTGTCCCATGATGACTGTTGGCAGTGCCATCTTTCAAATAAGACATTGCATCAAGATCCTGTCTAACTGTTCGAATGCATGTAAAATATCCCATGGTATTACTTTGAAGATGAGCATATGAAGTTATTCATATCTCTGGGTAAATATTTGTTTATCGATTAACAAGTAACTGATTATCTAGTCACTGTTACATCACTGCTTGTGGGAGGTTGCTGTCTGCAAATTAGCTGCTACATTTGCTATAACACAACAGTGATGCCACTTCAAAAATACTTTGAGATGTCCAGTGGTCATGAAAAGTGCCCTATAAATGCAAATCACCCCCTTTCTTATGCTGGAAGTACTTCTAATATAATTTACCAGACTCATACTCAGAATGGCCTGGTTATCTTATGAAGAAAAGTCAGAAAGGCCAGGCTTGTATCCTAGGAATTAGAAGAGTTAGAATCAACTCGATTGAAGCGTTAAATATCCCTGAGGGTGAGCGGTGGGCATTTCGGCAGGGGCGTGTCTAGACAGAATGCATGTTTCCTCTTATGGGAGAATCGAGATCTATAGGTCACTGTTTCAAAATAAGGGTTTTCCTATTTAAGACAGAGATTGGATAATAGAGTTGTTATGGACTAGGCCAGATCACTCAAACCATTCTTAAGCAGGCAGCCCAGACCATAACTTTGCAATTTGTTTCGGTAAGCGTACAGTGAAAATTACCCAGATTAAGTTAGCAAGATTGATACCAGGTTGAAAACAGACAAAAAACTTTATTCATAAAATTACATAATGAAACACGAAGAACAGAATAAAGAACCCTTACAGAACTCATTCTACAGGTCACTTCTAAAACATAACCCCTTTGGCCTGAAGTCTCACCTGTTTACACATAAACAAAAGGCCTCTCAAAATCTTTTTCATCTCTGTACCAAACCGGTCTGATTGGAGCCTAGTCTGGTTTATTACCTCTCTGAAAAAAATCAAGAACACAGTATCCTTGCACCAAGGAACAACTTTTGGAAAAAAAAGAGTAGCTTTGTGACACAGTCTTTGTACCAATTGTATGATAGATAAAAAATCAGAAAGCTTAGTGATAGCCCTTGAACCTCTTAGCCAACAGTCATGGGTTGAGTTACATTTCAGAGACTTGGACATATAACTTCACCTGATGAAGGAACTATGCTCTGAAAGCTTGTGATTTTGAATTAACCTGTTGGACTATAACCTGGTATCATGTGACTTCTGACTTTGTCCACTCCACTCCAACTCTGGTACCTCCACATCACATATAATCTATGCTGACACATTAATGCAGTTTTGTAGGTCTGATGCTCTGCTAAGAGTGCCATCTTCTGATGAGATGCCAAACAGGGTGTTGTTTGCTGTCTCAAGAAGACATAAGAGATCCTACACTTCTATTTAAAGAAGATCAAAGAAGTCCTCCTTGATGTATCACCCAATATGCATTCCTCAAGAAACTCCTATCGATCCATTCACCTCCTTCAGAATTATTTATGGGATTGTAAGTTATAATGATCTGATTTCATGCATAGAAAGGCAAGTGGAAATATTTCCAAAGGGAAGTAGCCAAATATTTGAAAATAATAGAGATTGAAAAGGAACAAAGCTATGGAACAAGTTGAAGACTTCTTCAACAAGCTATTGCAATGGACCAAATGCTTACATTATGTGCTGTTAGATTTGATGATTGAATGAAACAGGAAGAAACAAATAATTCTATGTATGAAACCAGAAATTGCAGGAGAACCTTCCAAAGATGTGCAGGTCAGGTGAATTGGCCATGCTAAATTGCCCGTAGTGTTAGGTAAGGGGTAAATGTAGGGGTATGGGTGGGTGGAAGAAACAAATAATTCTATGTATGAAACCAGAAATTGCTGGAGAACCTTCCAAAGATGTGCAGGTCAGGTGAATCGGCAATGCTAAATTGCCCGTAGTGTTAGGTAAGGGGTAAATGTAGGGGTATGGGTGGGTTGCGCTTCGGCGGGGCGGTGTGAACTTGTTGGGCCGAAGGGCCTGTTTCCACACTGTAAGTAATCTAATCTAATCTAATCTTATCTTAAACCTCAGCAGGTCAGGCAGCATCTGTGGAGAGAATGTTTCAAGTTCCTGATGAAGGGCTTTTGCCCGAAATGTCGATTTTGATGCTCCTCGGATGCTGCCTGAACTGCTGTGCTCTTCCAGCACCACTAATCCAGAATCTGGTTTCCAGCATCTGCAGTCATTGCTTTTACCAAGTTCAGTGACCCTACTTCAAAACATAGAGAAGATTGCCAGCTATCATTCTAGATTGTTTAAGCAATTAGTCTTCACTTACAGAAAATGCAAACCAATAGGCTATTCTACTGACTAATTAGGGTGCTGTAGTCAAATATAACATCATCATATCTCATTCATTACATGTACATTTTTCAGCAAGAGAACGAAATCCTGGCTGATTCATCCTATTTTTGACCATGAGGACTGAGATAGGAAAAATAATTTTTGGGAATTAACAATGTGCAAATTCCAAATATTAATATTATGCTCCTTAAAAGAGTTAATCTGTACTGTCTTTCAGTTAGCCCAGACAAAAAAATAGAAACTTGGAGCTATTGTTTCACGCAAGGTCGATTGCCAAACTTGATCAGCAACTCAGTGATTAAAATTGCCATTGCCAGAACAGTTTCCCAGTGGAAATTCAACTTCAAGTTATAATCTGTCCCAATTGGTTTTGCCTGAACCTGCTACTTCCAGAAACTGAGAAAACATGAAAGCATAAACCTTATATTCTCGAGACTTCCAAATTCGAGATTACATACAGAAGAAGACTACGTTATTAGATAGGAGAAAGTGAGGACTGCAGATGCTGGAGATCAGAGCTGAAAATGTGTTGCTGGAAAAGCACAGCAGGTCAGGCAGCATCCAAGGAGCAGAAGAATCCACGTTTCGGCATGAGTCCTTCTTCAGGAATGAGGAAAGTGTGCCAAGCAGGCTAAGATAAAAGGTAGGGAGGAGGGACTTGGGGGAGGGGTGTTAAAAATATGTTAAATTTTCAATAAAAATATCTATAAAAAAAACCTTATATTCGACTTCCTCCATATGTCATGACTCATGTGGACATAACTATCAGTTCAGACTCGTTGGCTAAATGATCTGTTCCTTTGCTGAACATTGATTTTAATGTCAGATATTCTTCCCTCAAACCACCCACTACTCTCTTCTATCCATCCAAGCGCTGCCCTCTCCAGTGGTTTCACAATCAAATGGTACAAAATAAATAACAACCGGCTGAATTTCTGTTATTCTTCCAAATATTTGTTTCTCAAGAGTTGCTAAAACATTTTTGTGTACAGGCAAAAATGAGGCACCTGGTGAAAATGGAAAATGGTCTGCCCAACTTAGCAGATAATTGATTGTAAATTCTGCATCTTCTTGTTTTTCTGTACTTTCAGTTGTGAACTGAAATTGGAAAAGGACTGCAATACTTTAAAACCAAGGCTTGTGAAGGGACTGTTATATGTTTACTAAATGGGTTACTGGAGACTCACTATAAGCCATTTGGCATGTACTGCTGCTTTGTTCAAGCAGTGGGGGAGGCTGCTTGTGGATGGGCTAGCACCAGGAGCTGTCTACAAAGTAAGTGTATATGAAGTGAAGAACGCTATTTATATTTTCTTGGCATATCCATACATAGAAGCCACTGAACACCAATTCAAACATTGTAGATGCATTTAAGGAGGAACTAGACAAACATATGAGGAGAAGGGAGTGGATGGTTACAATGATGGGTTCAGATGAAAAGAGACTGAGTCTCAAAATGAAGCATAACATGTGACATGGTTAAGGTGGATAGAATAAGACCAGGTTGTTTCATAAAACATGGAACATAGAACAGTACAGCACAGTACATGCCCTCTGGCCCATGATGTTGTGCCAAGCATTTAGCTTAATCTAAGAACAACCTAATCTAAACATCCCTCAATTTACTGCCATCCATGTGCTTGTCCAGCAGTCGCTTAAATGTCCTTAATGTCTCCGACCCTACTCCCACCGCTGGCAGTGCATTCCATGCGTCCACCACTCTCTGCATAAAGAACCTACCTCTGACGTCTCCTCTAAATCTTCCTCCAATCACCTTAAAATTATTTCCCCTCATGACAGCCATTTCTGCCCTGGGGAAAAGTCTCTGGCTATCGACTCTACCTATGCCTCTCATTACCTTGTACATCTCTATCAAGTCACCTCTCTTCCTTCTTTTCTCCAGTGTGAAAAGCCCTAGCTCAGTCAACCTCTCTTCATAAGACAAGCCCTCCAATCCAGGAAGCATCCTGGCAAATCTCCTCTGCACTCTCTCTACATCCTTCCTATAATGAGGTGACCAGAACTGGACACAATTTTCCAAGTGTGGTCTAACGATGGTTTTATAGAGTTGTAGCAAAATCTCATGGCTCTTAAACTAAATCCCCCTATTAATGAAAGCCAAAACAGCATATGCCTTCTTAGCAACCATATCAACTTGGGTGGCAATTTTGAGGGATCTATGTACATTGACTCCAAGATCCTGCTGTTCCTCCACACTGCCAAGAATCCTGTCTTTAACCCTGTATTCAGCATTCAAATTTGACTTTCCAAAATGAATCACTTTGTATTTATCCATGTTGAACTCTATCTGCCACTTCTCAGCCCAGCTCTGCATCCCATCAATGTCTTGTTGTAGCCTGCAACAGCACTTGACATTATCTACAACACCACTGAATTTTGTGGCATTGGCAAGCTTACTAACCTACCCTTCCACTTCTTCATCCAAGTCATTTATGAAAATTACAAAAAGCAGAGGCCCAAGAACAGCTCCCTGTGGGACACCACTGGTCACCAACATCCAGGCAGAATACCTTCCATCCACTATCATTCGCTGTCTTCTTTCGGCCAGCCAATTCTGTATCCAGATGCTAAATTTCCCTGTATCCCATACTTCCTAACTTTCTGAATGAGCCTACCAGGGGGAACCTTATCAAGTGCCTTACTGAAAACCATATTCACCACATCCACTACCCAATCTTCGACAACTTGACTTGTCACATCCTCAAAGAACTCAATAAGGCTTGTGAAACACGTCCTGCCCCTCACAAAGCCTTGCTGGCTCTCTTTAATCAAACTTTGTTTTTGCAAATAGTCATAAATTTTAACCCTCAGAATCCTTTCCAGTACCTCACATACCACAGATGTAAGACTGTTGGTCTATCATTCCCAGAGATTTCCATATTCCTTTTCCTAAACAGAGGAACAACATTCACCTCCCTCCAAACAGCCGGTACAGCTCCTGTAGAGAGTGATGATGCAAAGACCTTTGCCAGAGCCACAGCAATCTCTTTCCTCCCTTCCCGTAGTAACCTTGGATATATCTGGTCCGGCCCTGGGGACTTATCTATCTTGATGCTTCCTAGAATTTCCAGCATACCCATTTTCTTAATATCAATCTGTTCAAGCCTATTAACCTGGTCCATGATGTTCTATCAACTAGGTCCCTCTCTCTAATGAATGCTGAAGCAAAAACCTCATTTAGGGCCTCCCTTACCTCTTCAGACTCCAGACACAAGTTCCTTCCACTATTCCTGATCAGTCCTAACCTCTCTCTGATCATTCTCTTATTCCTCATGCACATATAGAACAACTTTGGTTGTCCTTAATCCTTCCCACTAAGGCTTTTCCGTGCCCCCTCCCATCTCTCCTCAGTCCATTTTTGAGTTCTTTCCTAGCTACCCTGACATTCTCTAAAGCTGTGCCAGATCCTTGCTTCCTCAACCTTAAATAAGCCTCTTCCTTCCTTTTGATGAGAAGCTCCTCTGCTCTTGTCATCCAAGGCTCCTTCACCTTACCATTAATTTCATGTCTCAGTGGGACAAAGTTATCCAAAACTCACAACAAATGCTCCTTAAACAGGCTCCACATTTCTGTTGTGTCTTTCCTGTAGAACAATTGTTCCCAATTTATATTCCACAGCCCCTATCTAATAGAAGTATAATATCTCTCCCCCAATTAAATATCTTCCCATACTGTCTGTTCCTATCCCTCTCAATGGCTATGGTAAAGGTGAGGCAGTTGTGGTCACTGTCACCACAATGCTCTCCAACTGAGAGATCTGACACCTGGCCTGGATCGTTGCCTAGCACCAATTCCAATATGGCCTCCCCCCTAATCAGCCTATCTACATATTGAGCCAGGAATCCCTCACAAAATTGATTCTATCCAGATCACCTGCACTAAGGAGGTTCCAATCAATATTAGGGGAGTTGAATTTATCCATAACAACAACTCAGTTGCATTTGCACCTTTCCAAGATCTGCTGTCTAATCTGTTCTTCCATCTCTCTGCAGCTATTGGGGGGAGTCTATAGAAAACATCCAATAAAGTGACTGCTCCTTTCCTGTTACCGACTTCCACCCATACTGACTCAGTCGACAAACCCTCCTCAACAACTTTCTTTTCTGCAGGTGTGATGCACTCTCGAATTAACAATGATACTCCCCTTCCTCTTTTACCCCCCACCCCCACCCCACTACTACCTCTCTGTTGTTATTTAAAAGATCTAAACCCTGGAACATCCAGCAAACATTCCTGCCCCTATGAAATCCATGTATCCGTTATGGTCACAATATTGTAGTTCCAAATACTGATTCATGCTCTAAGCTCATCACTCTTATTCCTGACACTCCTTGCATTAAAACAGACACACTTTAACCCATCCCTTTGCCCTATCGACTTTGTATCCTTCCTGACAGACTCTCTGCATTCTATTTCTATCTGTTCAGCCATTACCCTCTCCTCTCATCTGTAGCTCTGGTTCCCAGCACTCTGCCAAACTAGTTTAAATCCTCCCGAGGTGTTCTAGCAAATCTCCTGCCCATTGGTGCCCCTCCAGTTTAAGTGCAAACTGTCCTTCATGTACAGGTCCCACCTTCCCCAGAAGGTACACCAATGATCTCTGTATCTGAAGCCTTCCCTCCTGCACCAGCCCTGTACCCATGTGTTTGGCTGCACATACCCCCTGTTCTTCACCTCACTCGCATGTGGTACCAGTAGTAATCCTGAGATTACTACACTGCTCGTCCTGCTTTTTAGCTTCCAACCTAATTCCCTGAAGTCACTTTTTAAATCCTCGTCCCTTTTCCTGGCTATGTCATTGGTGCCAATGTGCACCATGACTTCTGGCTGCTCACCATCACCCTTCAGAATCTTGTAGAATCAATCAGAGACATCCTGAACCCTGGCACCTGGGAGGCAACATAACTTCCGGGAGTCCCATTAGCGACCACAGAATCTGCCTGTTCCTCTAAATATTGAGTCTCCAACCATCAGAGCTTTCCTATTCTCCTCCCTTCTTTTTTGAGCCACAGAGCCAGGCTCAGTGCCAGAGACCTGGCCACTAGGCTTTCCCCTGATGGGTCATCCCCCCCACCCCCAACAGGGCATGGATCTTAAGGCAGGCCCAAGGCATGGACCTCAAGCTGGGCTCATAATCATATACCCAATGTATGCAATTACATGTATATGATTCAAGTTTTATCTTGAAGAAAAACTAACAGAAAGGCTTACTGCAATATTGTCCAATAAAATAGCTTTCATTTGTCACCATGGTACCATTTTGAATAATTTAAGAATAAGCAAAAATCAGACTTAGAGCTTGAAGAGAGTCCATCAGTCCTAAGCCAGCTCATTACAGTCAAAGACGCCTGTGTCATTATCTCTCTGCCCTTCCTTGCTCCGTCCACACTAGACCCAACCAACATTGAAATGGCCACTCCTCAGGTGACACCTTTGCTGCTGGGCTGATACTCTTCCACCACCGCCACACTGCCACCTGCACTGGACCCACCAACATCAGAGTGAGGTCTCTTGCCACTGGCCCACCTCATCAATGTTGCCATCATGCCTTTCTGCCACCACCAACAACAAAGTTGCTGATTTTCAAGTGCCATCTTCTGCTACCGAGCCTATCTCTCCACCATCACCTCTGCCAATGTAGCAGCCACCAATTCCAGGTCCTGTGCTTGCCCAGAAAAGTAAGTAGGAAATCACTTTCCTCTGCCCTGGGCCCAACTCAAGGTCCATGCTCTGGGCTAGGCTCAAGGCTCGTGCTCTGCAACTGACAATGTCTGTGCCCTGGGCCTGTCTTAAAATCCATGCCCTGGGCCAGGCTCGAGGTCCATGCCCTGGGCCCAGCTCAAGGTCCATTCCCTGGGGCTGCCTTAATATCCATGCCCTGGGTTCAGCTCACGGTCCATGCCCTGGGCCCAGCTCGAGGGCCATACCCTGGGTCTGCCTTAAAGTCCGTGTCCTGGGCCAGGCTCGAGGTGCATGCCCTGGGCCTGCCTTAGTATCCATGCCCTGAGTCCAGCTCGAGGTCCATGCCCTGGGCCTAGTTTGGCATCTGTGTTTCACCGCTACCAATGCTGTTCAAGCTCAGGACAAAATCATTAATTAAAAAAAAGAAAAGAGAGAGAAAAAGAAGAAAAGCATTCAGAGCAGAGATTTGGAGGGATATGGGCCAAATGCAGGCAAGTGACACTAGTTTAGTTTGGGAACATGGTAAGCATGGAGTAGTTGGACTGAAGGGTCTATTTCTTCACTGTATGACTCTAAGACTCTGTAATTCTATAACTTATAATACCTTTCAGTTCTGAAGAAGATTCATGCCAGACCCTCTGCAGATGCTGCCAGACTTGCTGTGTCTATCCAGCATTCTTTGTGTTTGTTTTACGATGTACTATTCCCTTGCCCAAGGCAGAATCTGAATCACCTGTTGTGAAGGAATGTTCAGACAACTTTAAGAAGCAGGCCAGTGTGTCACACTGTATTACAGGCAACTGTGAGCTATACCTTTCTTCTCCTTTTCCTCCAGGTTCTCCTGGAAGCCATTTTCGATGTGAGTCATAAATGGCAATATTTGATCACATGCTCTGCTTCTCTTATGGAAACCAACTTAGCTGACATTAACAATGGCCTCTCCATCCAAGGATATGGATTACAGAATCATGCATCCAGACTTCTTAAAACAGACAGAAAGTAGTAAAATCAGTCATTAGCTGGCTGCCTATGTGAGCTTTTCCAGGTTTTGGAATGGCAATGATTTTTGCAATATGCAAACCATTTGGGAATGACTTTGACCTGATGATTCTGGTGCAGAACTGAGTCAGCTGGGCTCAAGCATGAGAGCCAGGTTTTTTTCAGGAATTCTGGTGCAATGTTGTTATCACCCTTGTTTTGCTGCATCGAAATTTTGCTGTGATGACATTTTACCAAATTAAAGAATTGCTTATTTCTTAAAGACCCACTTGTTTTTGTTGGAGAGCAGTTGTTTAATAAAATATGCAAATAATAGCACACGCTATTTATATCCTGTACAGAATGGATAGAAACTTAACAATGCTTAGTTTTGCTGAGCCTTAATGAGAAGCATTCACTATGGAAAGTTCTTACTACCTTAAAGATGCTCCTTTATAAACAATCATTCATGGGATCTGGGTGTTGTAACAAGGCCATCTTTTATTGCCCATTTCCAGTTATCCTTAAGTTGGTGGCAATGTGTCACATTTTTGAAACTCTGCAGCATGTTTGCTGCAAGCACTCTCAGTGCTGTTTAAGGAGGCAGTCCAGACTTTTGACTCAGCAAGGGTGAATAATGCCAAAAATGTCCAAATAGGATAATTCATAGTTTGCAGTATAGTATTCCAATGCACCTACTGCCATTTGTCCCACTCAGGGATAGACTTTGCAAATTTTATATTGTAATATACAAATGAAAGTTATTGTTGATGTCGAATGCAACTGTTGAAAGCCACCCAATTCCCAGAACTGACCCTTCTATTTTATTAAACATATCACAAATAGACCAAAGTGTCTGAACATCTGACCACTATTGACAATAATCGAGCATAATTTTGAAAAGACTTAATTTGGATAAATGTGAGGTGTTACATTTTGGTAGGAAATCAGGGCAGGACTTACACACATAATGGTAAGTCTTGGCGAGTGTTGTCAAACAAAGAAACCTTGGAATGCAGGTTCATAGTTCCTTAAAAGTGGAGTCACAGCTAGATAGGATAGTGAAGAAGGTATTTGGTATGCTTCTCTTTATTGTTTAGTGCATTGAGTATAGGTGTTGGGAGGTCATGTTGCAGCTGTACAAGATATTGGTTAGACCACCTTTGGAATACTGCACTCAACTCTGTTTCCCTGCTTTGGGAAAGATGCTGTGAAACTTGAAAGGGTTCAGAAAAGATTTACAAGGATGTTGCCTGGGCTGGAAAGTTTGAGCTGTAGAGAAAGGCTGAATAAGCTGAGGCGATTTTCCCTGGAAATCGGAGGCTGAGAGGTGACCTTATCTAAGTTTGTAAAATCATGAGGGACCTGGATAGGATGAATAGTCAAGGTCTTTTCTCCAGGGTGGGGGATTCCAAAACTAGAGGGCATAGGTTTTTAGGTGAGAGGGGAAAGATTTAAAAGGGACCTAAGGGGCAACTTTTCACACAGAGGATGGTGCATGTGTGGAATGAACTGCCAGAGGAAGTGGTGAAGACTGGTATAATTACAACATAAAAAGTATTTGAATGGATATATGAATAGGAAGGGTTTAGAGAGATATGGGGCAAATGTGACTAGATTTGTTTAAGATGTTTAGTCGGTATGGATGAGTTGGACCAATGAGTCTATTTCCATGCTGTACGTCTCTATGACTCTCTGACTCTGTAATACTTTCCCATCCTCAACAGGAAACTATTTGGAAAGCAGAAATTCCAGCTGACTGTATCTGGCCAGAGAGTTTTAACTTTCAACTTAACAGCAATAAATTCTATACTGATTTCCACAAATCAAAAATATGAAATTACAATACTGTGTATTCTGTCTCAAGAGTGCAGCAAATCTATAGGTCAAGCACAATGGACTTTTTGTGTCGATGTCATATTGATTCTATGGCCGTTTAGCCTCAAGACTTTGAGGAAACCTCTGAACTGCTGTAACAGCACATACACTTTCAACACCCACTGCTCTTGACTTTGTGACTGAGATCAGAAATTTGCTGTTATGTAATGATATCAAAAAATACACTAAGCGTTCTAAAGATCATCTGCACATAGAAAATTCTAGTCTAATTGTCATTTTCAATAAACAATGACATTTTTGGCAAATGAAAGGCTTCCTTTTAAGATTATAATTCTTCAAGTAAAACTGATCAGACTCTCAAGTTTGGTATATTTTTGCAAGTTGCTAACCCTCTCTCTCACGATAAGCATAAATTTATAATTCACATAACTCCCATGTTTAAGTATAAATAGCCTTTAATCTTTGACTATATAGCAACCATTGTAAAATCCATCTGCATATGGTGTAAAATGAGATAATTTTAACACCAAAATGCTGCATTAAATCCTATTATTGTAAAATTTTCTCCAGAACAAAGTATATAGCAATTCTTACAAATTTATTTCAAAAGCCAAGCAGTTTACTTAGTGTCTTTCAAACAATCTCTGAAGTTCCACATCTCCACAACATTGACAGATTCATGTGTTGCACTTGATCTATTGTGTCTGCTGTCTTTCCATTTCTGAGAAGCTCAGGCCTGCTATTCCTCATTTATTTATTTAACTGTCCTAGAATATACTTCATAATTTGAAAGACAATTTTTAGTCAGAGTATTAGCCATTGGAGAGCTATGTGTATATTGGAATCTCATGTTATTAGTTCCTATGATGACTTTATACAAAAATAAATGAACTGTCCCAGAGAGCTGCTTGTTTTACTCTGTAATTGCTGCCATCATTTGGCAGATGGTCTACAACCAACAATCCAACTAGGAAAATATAACATATTGTACCAGTTAGAAATAACTCACTAAGAGTCCCTTTACTTTCAAGTTTTTCTCTGGAAAGGTAACAATTGGTCTGACATTTCTGCTCATGTTCTGACTGCTTAACACCTCCATGTTACCTGTGATGCCAAATGAAGGATTTCTCTCCATTTCCCAGGATAGGTTCAGCTGCATTGCAATTCACAAAACTTGATATCATCCAGTAAAAAAAGGAGCTTACTTAGTTTAGTAAGTCATCAATCAGCATCAATATCCTTCAACAGTGTGCATCATGGCTGCAATTTATTATAAGCAAAGCAACATTTGGACAAGGATTCTTTGACTGCATTCCTCAAATGTTCAACCTCCATAAGTGTAACCAAAAATTGGGAATATGCTTCCCGATTCAGATCAGTTAAGAAATGCACTTCTATTCTGTATTGTTGGGTCAAGCCTCACTTTTAAGTATTGTTCTAATTAGATAATGACAGGATGGGCCTTTGTAGTGCAGTGGCCATTTTCTTACCTCTAGCCAGGAGGGCTTGGTCCAAGTCCCAAATGCTCCAGAATTGTGTAAGAACATCCCTGAACAGGTTGATTAACAAATATCCGTAATGATAGGAAGGTTATTACTAGCAACACTGATGAGAAACAGAATTGCTTCTATGGTGGGGGAGGATGTAATGAGGGGATAGCACTCAATGGAGACCTTATGGGTGGAACTGAGAAACCATAAAAGAACTAAAACCACAGTAGGTGTCATATATAAATCACTTGACAGCAGCTTAGAAGTGCTCAATTGTATAAAAGCTAAAATTAGGCAACTATGTAAAAAAGGCAGAATAGTATTTATTGGGGATTTTAATCTTAACATAAACTGGGAGAGAAAGACCAGCACCTGCTAGAAAGGTTAGGAATTTCTGGAGAGTGTATGGGTGTACAATATGCCTTGGATTCAATAAGGGGACCAGGAACAGTGAATCTAGTGTAGTAATGACCAACAAGCCTGATTTCATTAGTGATCTATTAGTCATGAGCATTTAGCAAATAGTATCATAACATGATTCAGTTTCACTTAATGTTTGTAAGTGATGAGCAAAGATTGGATCCAAGAATTTTGGATTTAAGTAAGGCAGAGACTATCCACAGTAAACTGGGAAGTTCTGCTAATACATAAAACAACCAAGGAATAGTGGAGGGTGTTCAAAGAAACATTTAATGTTACTCAGAAACAGTTAAGTTAAAAGAAAGGGCTTATAAAAACACTAAGAACACTACAGCTCCCACAAAATGGGACAAATATAAAGATCAACAAAGGGCGTCAAAGCAGTTTATAAGAGCAGCTAAAAAGGATCATAAAAGGAAACTTGTGAGGGATATGAAAGACAATAAGAGATTTTTATAGTTATATAAAGAGAAAGTGGTTGCTTAAGAAAATTATTGTCTGACTGAAGGCTGAGAGTAGGGATATTGGCAATGACGATGGGGAAATGGGAGATATGTTGAATGTACTTTGCTTCAATATTCACAACAGAAAAGGAGGATAACTTACCGTAAGTCCCAAAGAAGTTAACAATGGATCAGGAACAAGGTCTAAATAAATTCAGCTTCAGTAAGTCATTAATAAAGGGGAATTAATGGAATTGAAGAGCGACAAAACCCCAGGTCCTGATGGTTTCCATCGATGGGTGTTCAAGGAGGTGCAGTCAGAGTTGTACAACTCAGAAACAGACCCTTTGGCTCAATTCATTCATGCTCCTTAGGTTTCTTAAAATGAGCGAGTCCTTTTTGTCTGCATTTGGCCCATATCCCTCTGTACTTTTCCTATCCACGTACCTGCTCGAACATTTTTTAAATGTTATCATTTTACTCTTTCCTACCGCTTCCTCTGGCAGCTAGTTCCATACATGCACCAACCTCTGTGTGGAAAAGTTGCCCCTCAAGTCCATTTGAAATGTTTCCTCTCTCACCTTAAACCTATACCCTCTAGTTTTGGACACTTTTACCCTAGGGAAAAGACCTTGACTATTCACCCTATCCATGCCCCTCATGATTTAATAAAGCACTATAAGGTTACCCGTCAGCCTCTGAAACTCCAGGGAAAACAGCCCCATCCTATTCAGCCTCTCCATATAGCTCAAATCCTTCAACCCCATCAACAACCTTGTAAATATTTTCCGAACCCTTTCAAGTTTGACAACATCTTTCCCAAATCAGGGAGACCAGAATTGAATGCAGTATTCCAAAAATGGCCTAACCAATGTCCTATACAACTGTACATGACCTCCCAACTCCTATACTCAATGCACTGACCAATAAAGGTAAGCATACGAAACACCTTCTTCAATATCCTGTCCTGCTGGGCCTCCCCCTTCAAGAAACTATGAATCTGGACTCTAAGGTCTCTTTGTTCAGCAACACAACCCAGGATGTGTAGTGTATAAGTCCTGCCTTGATTTTCTTTCCAAAATGCAGCACTTCACATTTATCTAAATTAAACTCCATCTGCACTCCTTGGCCCATTGGGCTATCTGATCAAGATCCCATTGTACTCTGAGGTAACCTTCTTCGCTGTCTACTATGCCTCCAATTTTGGTGTCATCTGCAAACTTACTAACCATAACTCCTATGTTCCCATCCAAATCTTTTATAGAAATGATGAAAAGCAATGGACCTTGTGGCACACCTATGGTCACAGGTCTCCAGTCTGAAAAGCAACACTCCACCACCATCCTCTATCCCCTACCTTCGAGCCAGTTCTGTATCCAAATGGCTAGTTCTCCCTGCATTCCATGAAATCTAACCTTGCTAACCAATCTACTATGAAGAACCTTGTTGAACACCTTACTGAAGTCCATTTGACTACGTCCATCATTCTGCCCTCATTAATCCTCTTCATTATTTCTTCAAAAAACTCAATCAAGTTAGTGAGACATTATTTCCCATGTACAAATCCACATTGACTATCCCTAATCAGCCCTTGCCTTTCCAAATACTTGTAAATCCTATCCCTCAGAATCCCCTCCAACAACTTGCTCACCACCGACATCAGGCTCACCGGTCTATAGTTCCCTGGATTTTCCTTATTACTTTTTAAAATAGTGGCACCATGTTAGCCAACCTCCAGTCTTCCAGCATGTCTGTGCCTTTTGTTGATACAAATATCTCAGCAAGAAGCCCAGCAATCATTTCGCTAACTTCCCACAGAGTTATAGGGTGCACCTGATCACGTCCTAGGGATTTATGCATCTTTAGGCATTTTAAGACATCAAGCACCTCCTCCTCTGTAACATGGACATTTTTCAAGATGCCACTGTTTATTTCCCCTCATTCTATTTCTTCCATATCCTTCTCCATCGTAAACACTGATGCAAAATACTCATTTAGTATCTTCCCCATCTCCTACAGCTCCACACATTGGCAACCATGCTGATCTTTAAGGTGCCCTATTCTCTCCCTAGTTACTCTTTTATCCTTAATGTATTTGTAGAACATAAATGATTTGTTTGAAAATGTTGGTGGTCTGATTATTAAATTTACAGATGACATGAAAACTGGTGGAGTTGTGGATAGTGAGGTAGGCTATCAATGTATACAGCAGGATGTAGGTCAATTGGAAAGTTGGGCAGAGAAATTGCAGTTCTGGTCAACACATTATATTTATCAGGATGTTGCCAGGATTAGAATGCATTAGCTACAAGGAGAGGTTAGACAAACTTGTTTTATTTTCTCTAGAGTATTGGAAGCTGAGGGGTGACCTGACAGAAGTATATAAAATTACAAGAGGCATGGATAGGATAGATAGTCATCATCTTTTTCTCAGGGTGGAAATATCAAATAGGTTTAAGGTGAGAGGTGGGGAGAACTTCTTCAAGGTAGGCATCCTTGGAAGAGGCTTCGTAGTAGGGGTTGAAATCAGGTAGAAAAAAGTGAAGACTGCAGATGCTGGAGATTTGTAGCGAAAGGAGGAGAAATTCTTCAAGGTAGGTATCCTTGGAAGAGGTAATTATGGAGGCCTTATGCCTGAAATGTTGATTTGCCTACTCCTTGGATGCTGCCTGACCAGCTGTGCATTTCCAGCACCACACTCTCAACTCTGACTCCAGCATCTGCAGTACTCACTTTCTTCTCTTTAAGGTGAGAGGGGGAAAGTTTAAAGGAGATGTGCAAGGCAAATGTTTCCACTAAGAGTGATAGTTGTCCATTGCGTGCTGCCAGAGAAGGTGGTAGAGCAGATACAATGGCAACATTTAAGAGGCATTTAGACTGACACATGAACAGGCAGGGAATAGATGGATATGGACTTGTGCCAACAGATGGCATTAGTTTAGAATTACATCATGGTCAGCACAGACGCGGTGGGTTGAAGGGTCTGTTCCTGTGCTGCACTGATCTATGTTCTATGTTCTGTTTTCTATTTAGGGACTAAGCAAAGGCTTTTAGTTGAATCAAAACCCTCATTGGAAGTGGAATCATCCTTTGAGTTATTATTTCTTCCTTTTTTTACTCTAAGCCATTCCTTGGCAGAGTCAAGCTGCCTGATTTCCCTATCTCTTTGGAGTTCAAGCTTTTTGTAAATTCCGTCTCCCTTTCCATTATCCCTTATTTCTCTTCATCCTCTCTTTCCAGTTTAAGCTTTCTCATTTCCAATTTTCTTCTCCTTTCTTTCTCCTCTTTTTCCATCTCTTTTTTCTTCTCTTTATCACCTAATTCAAGTCTTCCATTTTTTTCTTTCTCCCATTTTGTTCTCCAACTTGTTTTTCTAATTTCCGATTTAAAAATAGTTAATTCTGGATGTGTCATCTCAATTTCAGGTTTCTCTCCTTTTAATTCTCTACTAAGGGAACTAGTTCCCCAAATGGGCCCTAAACTCCTTCTGGGAGAGAAAGAAAACTTAACTCAACCCTAAGGTCTTCTGAACAGAACTGAATTGAAAATAGAGCTAAAAGTCTTACATGCTTATTCTAGCTTTTGTAAATCCAACAGTATAAACACCATTAGCACCACAGAGGTCTGTAGTCACTCACTTTGTGATAAATTAATGAATTTAGTCATTGTTTTGGAAAGACTCTCTGACAATGTTTTGAAAAAAACAAATCTCCTCACAGAAATAACCAATACCAATTTGCCTTTATTTTGAAATTCAAATTCCAACAATGATATTAATATTCATGCATATGTATACTATTCACCTCGGACAATAAGAGAAAGGGTTACCGAATTGGAGAACAAAAATATGATTTACATGTGAAGGTTGAGATCCTGGCTTAGGTACTAAATTAGTATTTTGCAAGAAATTTAATAAGAAAATGGGGATTAAGTTAGGACTATTTGTCTTCCTTTAGAAAAGAAATTTGCAGTGAAACTTTCAGGGTTATAGGGTTAATTAATGGTGATCTAGTCAAATTGTTCACTGCATGAAGTGTCCAATCTCCAAGATGCACAAGTGAGGAATCAATAAGTCATAGTAACACACTACTGGAATGAATTATATACGTACAAGTTCAAAGGTGATTTGATGAATTTCTGGAGAGATATAGGATTCAGAAAATTGTTGAGAAAGTTGGTAATTGGGATTTAACTCCATCAAAAAGCAATGGGCTCTCTCTTTTTCCTAAAAATCCTTAAGTTGCATATTATTGATAAATATTGATTATATTTTTAAGTTCTCTCCAACTGTTATACTGCTATTCTGCACTTAAACACTAAACTGGCTGTCCAATGTTTTACATTGTCAAGGTTAGGAGCTATCCAATATTTAGTCATGTCTATAAACATGTGAATAACTCATAAACAATTAAACTGAAGAAATAGTTATTTGCCCACCCTCTGTCTCAAACAATTAGACTCAAGAAGCCCCTAATTGTTTGCTTGGTCTATCAGAACTCAGGGGTATAATTAACTGGAACACTCTGTAACTAAGGAAATAACTAGCCATTTTCTTTTTACCAGAACAGCTATAAATTTTTCCTTCAGCATAAGTAAACACACTCAATGTATTTTAAACTGTGGACATATGGAGAGAACTGCAGAATTACTTGTCAGGGTAATAATCTCTACATGATGAAATCTGATAGCTAATCAGGCTTCTAATACTGGATCAATAGTTTGGCAATGTTATAATAAAATTAAACTTTGACACCAATCCTTTTTACATAATAATTTATGAGTTTTTCCTCATTATGCTTTAATCTTTTAAAAATCTTAATTAACTATATGTATTATAGAAAATGAATTAACTCCAGGGTATAATATTCTTTAGAGCATAAATCTTAGAGTCATAGAGTCATGGAGATGTACAGCACGGAAACTGACCCTTCAGTCCAACTTGCCCATGCCGACCAGATATCCCAAATTAATCTAGTCCTAAATGCCAGCATTTGGCCCATATCCCTCTAAACCCTTCCTGTTCATATACCCATCCAGATGCCTTTTAAAAGTACCAGCTTCCACCAGCTCCTCTGGCAGCTCATTCCATACACACACCACCCTCTGTGTGAAAAAGTTACCCTTTAGGTCCCTTTTAAATCTCCCCTCTCATCTTAAACCAATGCCCTGTTTCAAACTCCCCCACCCTGGGGAAAAAACTTGCCTATTTACTCTATCCATGCCCCTCATGATTCTATATACCTTTATTATGTCACCCTTCACCCTCCAATGCTTCAAGGATGATAGCCTCAATTTATTCAACTTTTCTCTTTAGCTCAAATCCTCCAACCCTGGCAACATCCTTGTAAATCTTTTCTGAACCCTTTTAAATTTCACAACATTCTTCCTTTCGCAAGGAAACCAGAAATGTATGCATTATTCCAATAGTGGCCTAACCAATGTCCTGTACAGCCGCAACATGGCCTCCCAATTCCTATACTCAACAAATAAATCTTGGTAAGTAAGAGAGCAACTTAATTTTTTCTATTTGTTCCCGCTACAGATTATTATAAAATTGACTTTTTAAAGATATTCATTCATTGGAAGGAACATTTATCACCTATCTTGAAGTGCCCTTGAGAAGCAGTGCAGAGGCAATCAAATGACAAGTGTATTTTCATTGTTATTTCGTATTTGTTATGTGTTGATAATATAATTTTATCAGCAAAATGTGTTAATAATTTTTCTAGATTTAGAATAAATAGATATCTATTAGTAAGACTAATTTTTGGGGCTTTCTTAATCTCATCTGTGCCATTAAGATTATAGATATTAAACATAGGCCAATTTCTCCACCCAAGGTCTGCTCCAGGACACTATCACGCATAATTGTGAGGTTTGGCTTATGAGGAGAGACTGAGTAGATTGGGATTATATTCATTGGAATTCAGAAGATTGTGGGGGGGTTCATGTAGAGACATTTAAAATTATAAAGGGAATAGATAAGATAGAAGTATGGAGGGTGTTTCCACTGGCAGGTGAAGCTAGGACAAGAGGACATAGCCTCAAGATTAGAGGGAGCAGATGTAGGACTGAATTGAGAAGGAATTTCTTCACCCAGAGGTTGTAAGTCTATGGAATTGTTTGCCCAGTGAAGTAGTTAACTCTACTTCAGTAAACATTTTTAAAGCTAAGGTAGATATGTTTTTGAACAATAAAGGAATTAAGGGCTATAGCGAGAGTGCAGGTAAGTGGACCTGAGTCCATGAAAAGATCAGCCATGATCTTATTGAATGGCAGAGCAGGCTTGAAGGGCCGAACAGCCTACTCCTGCTCCTAGCTCTTATGTTCTTATCCCTCAGTAGTTTGCACAAGTGTGCACTGGTAGATTCCAGATATAATTGTCTACTTCCCTTCTTTCTTGGCTGAGGATCAGCATCACCACAGAGAGATGCATCAAGGAAAAGAACAAACAATATTTCAAAGAAGAAGAAGAATTGTGTGTGTTTATTGTTGAAAAATGTATATTTTTAATTGTTTTTTATACAGCCATGAAACATCATATTCCCACTCAGTGCTCTCCATAGTGCAACAAGGAATGAGGTCCTAAAACAAGTATGCCCAGCTGCTCTGTAATAAATGTGTTGATACAGATTTTTTCTCAATTTAACAAATTGATATGAATATCATCAACTTGCATTTATCTAGCAACTTAGCATAGTAAAATACCCAAGAAACCTGATTTAGCAAACTTTGATACATAGTTACAAAAGAAAATTTTAGGACATTTGGCCAAAGTCTTCATCAAAGGAGTAATTTCTAGAAATGTCACAGCTTGACTGTATGATAGAGTGGGGGAAAAGCGTAAGGACAGAATCCTAGAGCTTTAAGACAATAAGACTTTGGAGCAAATATTAGGACATTCAACCCATCGAGTGTGCTCTGCCATTCAATCATACATGATACGTTTCTCACCCCATTCTCCCATTTTCTCCCTGTAACCTTCGATCTCCTTAATAATCAAGAACATATCTAAGTCCATCTTAAGTATACTCAATGATTTAGCCTCCACAGCCCTCTGTGGCAATGAATTCCACAGATTCACCACTCTCTGGCTGAAAACATTTCACCTCATCTCTGGTCTAAAGGGTCTTCCTTTTACTCTAAGGATGTGGCCTTGGGTTCTAGTCTCTCCTGCTAATGGAAATATCTCCCTAATATCCACTCTGTCCAGGCCTTTCAGTATTCTATAAGTATCAATTAGATCCCACCTCATTCTTCTAAAGTCCGTTGAGTATGGACCCAGATTCCTCAAACGTTCCTCATTTGTTAAACCTTTCATTCCTGGGACCATTCCCGCTAATCTCCACTAAACTCACTTCAGAGCCTGTACATCCTTTCTGAGCTAAGGCGCCCAAAATTGCCCACAATATTCTAAACGTGATCTGATCAGAGCCTTATAAAGCCTCATAAGCACATCCCTGCTTTTATATTCTAGTTGTCTCAAAATAAATGCCAACATTGTATTTGCATTTCTAACTACCTTAACCTTAACAGAATCTTGGACTAAGACTCCCAAGTCCCTTTGCATTTCAGATTTCTGAATTTTCTCCCTATTTAGAAAATATGTTATGCCTCTATTCTTGCAACCAAAGTGCATGACCTCACACTTTCCCACGTTGTATTCCATTTGCCACTTCTTTGTTCTCTCTTCTAACCTGTCTAAATCCTTCTGCAGCCTCCCTGCCTCCTCAATGCTACCTATCCCTCTACCTACCTTTGTATCATCTGCAAACTTAGCCAGAATGCCCTCAGTTCCTTCATCCAGATTATTAATGTAATCAGTGAAAAGTTGTGGTCCCAACATTGACCCTTGTGGGACACCATTAAGCACCGGCTGCCATCCTGAGAAGGACTGTGTTATCCCCACTCTCTGCTTTCTGCCTTCTGCCAGACAGCTAATCTTCTATCCATGCTAGTACCTGGCCTCTAACACCATGGGCCCTATTTTACTCAGTAGCCTCTTGTGCAGCACCTTACCAAGGTCTTCTGGAAGTCAAAGTAGATAACATTTATTGGCTCTTTTTGGTCTAACCTGTTCATTACCTCCTCAAACAATTCTAACAAATTTATATCATAGCTGCTGAAAGAGTAGCCATCAACGAATGAACAATTTGAAAAAGATTTGTAGCTCAGGTTGTGGTTCTGGATGTAGGTTTGTTTGCTGAGCTGGAAGGTTCGGTTTCAGATGTTTCCTCACCATACTAGATAACATCATCAGTGAGCCACCGGAAGAAGCACTGGTGGTATGGCCTGCTTTTTATTTTATGTGTTTAGGTTTCCTTGGGTTGATGACATTATTTCCCATGATGATGTCATTTCCTATGGTGATGTCATTTCCTGTTGTTTTTCTCAGGCATGGTAAATGGGATCCAAGTGAATGTGTTTGTCGATAGACTTCCAGTTGGAATGCCAAACAGAGGCATGTGCAAGAATTCCTAGAAATATGGCATTCCATCCTATCAACAAACACATTGACTTGGATCCCATTTACCACCCCTGAGAAAAAAAGAACAGGAAATGACATCACCAACACAAGGAAACCTAAACACATAAATAGAAAGCAAGCCATACCACCAGTGTTTCATGCGGAAGCTCGCTGATGATGATACCTAGTATTGTGATGAAACGTCTGAAACTGAACCTTCCAGCTCAGCGAGCAAGCTGATATCCAAATGAACAATGCAAATGAGGGAATTCCTTGACAATTCAATGAAGGGATACTTATATTAACATTATCTTTGTCAGTCTTCATTACAGTAACTCAAGACTGATGAACTGAAAATTAATTCTATATGGTGTGTTCAGAATCCAAACATATAATCTGAGTACAATGAGCAATCATTGGATATGATCCAGATAAATGAATGGAGATCATTATTGGACATACTCACATTTGCCCCAAACCACGATTCTTCGGATTTTCAATTTTTTCAACATTTTCAAGACCACTGACAGGCTTACTTAACCCCATATAATGTTTTTCAATCACCTCAGTATTTAATTGGCACAGTGGTTAGCACTGCTGCCTCACAGCACCAGAGACCCAGATTCAATTCCCACCTCAGGCAACTGTCTGTGTGGAGTTTGCACACTTTCCCCATGTCTGCGTGGATTTCCTCCGGGTGCTCCGGTTTCCTCCCACTGTCCAAAAATGTGCAGGTTAGGCCAGGTACTAGCATGCTAAATTGCCCGTAGTGTTAGGTGAAGGGGTATATGTAGGGGAATGGGTCTGGGTAGGTTGCTCTTCGGAGGGTCGGTGTGGACTTGTTGGGCCGAAGGGCCTGTTTCCATACTGTAAATAATCTAATCTAATCAATTGGAGGACATTATGGCCCATCCAGCTCTGGATGTCAGACAATTGGCATGAAAAATCCAAGCAATAGAGTGGCTTAAATATGGAACCTGACACACACACACCCAATTATGGGGCCTGCTATACGGCCAGAGGTGTTATTGTTTTCATAGGACTATCAGCTAAGGCCCCGTCTACCCTCTCAGGTCAATGTGTAAGATCTCGTGGTATAACTTTGAAGAAAACAGGAACAATCCATCAGTGCCCTGATCAATCTTTATTCTCCTCCCACAGTCCTACTTTGATTGAAAAACATGTTATATGCTTACTAATCTCATTGCTGTTTGTATGTCACAATGATGCCTTTGATTCAGGAATTATTCAATTGTTGTTTAAACACTTTGTGACATCCAGCAGTCATCAAAGACACTGTATTAGTGTATATTTTTCTTCTGATTTAACTATTATTATCTGCTACTTTTGGTATCAGTTAACTATGTATTATTACCTAGGTATCTTATGTGTTATTATCTGGATGGACTTGTTTGTGTCGATTGTGGACTATAACATAGCACATATTTCTGTTTTTTGAAAATTGACATCAATACTGGATTAGTCTTTGCCTCATATTGTCCTTCTTAAAATCTTTTAGTTATTAAACATTTGTGGATGGGGTTCAGAAATCCCAACTCATACAGGGAGGCTCTCAGAGATTATGACTTGGAGAGTAACAAACTCTTGTAATCCATTAAACAACATCGTGCACTTGGCTTTTTTCCATCAGAAACTTCCGCAGTTACAAACTGCAGGAGGTTACCACACCAGCTGGCATTGTCATTTCTAATGTTTGTATCATATTTGGCACTGTCTGGTGTCATCCAACCTTTGTTATTTCATTGTTACAGTCTGGTAGACATTTACTAGCTGCAAGAGCAAAAGATTAAACATCATTGCAACTGTGGAACACAACAAGCAAAACGAATCAATTAACATTTTCCTGTACTCAAAGTTTTCAGAGTTTCCTGTCTTAGCTTTTTTTACTTGTTAATAAGCCATCTGACTATATGCATGAAACCAATGCATTGGAACATTTTAAATTAACTATGCGCATTATGTCAAATAATTCCATCTGTCAAGCCATGGCACTGATAGCTTACATCGCAAAGTAAGCTATCACCAAACAACAACAGCTAGTTTCCTTTTTATATTAGTTTTAAAACAGTAAAGTTGTTCCACTTGACAATTCTACTTGTCACAGAAGTTTTATCTAATTAGGTTTGACACCCTGCTGTCATGTATTAGACATGGTAACAAACAATTTGACCCATGATGTAGCTTTCAAGGACTGACTTGAATATGAAGAGCAGGGTGCAGAAGTGAAGATGTTAACAGATTTAATTCCAAAGTTCAGGGCCTGGCCTGTTGGAGAAACAGCCACTGACAGTAGAGAAGTGAAAATCACATGATACAAAAGGACCAGAATAGATGAAGCATAGAGATGTCAGAGCAGGCTATCGAAGTGGTGAGGGAAAGGACTCAAAGGGGTATGAATATTAAGGTGTGAGTTATCAACTCAAGGTGTAGCTAGATGGGTACAATTGGTCAGAAAGCACAGAAGTTGGGGTTAAACACAGGGATCCAGCAGAGGATGCCTCAGAAGGTGATGTTAGCCTTGTCCTTTCTTGCACAGCTTCTCAATGCTGGCACAAAAGGAGGATCAACAGTATGTGATACGTACGAGCCAAACAGAACTAATAAAAATAAAGGAAGCTGTCCTTTATGCTATGTCGAATGCTGTAATATTTTCCTTCAGAGGTCTGGTTTGGGTTAAGCACTTATCCAACTCTAGTAAGCCACTCATGTCCTGAGGCTCCAAAAATATATTGTATCAAATAATATTGCACAGTCTGTGATTCCACCACCAAGGCCCCTCCACCTGCCTTAACTGAAAGTCTCAAAATAACTTAATAAATATTGTGCAGGTGGAGCAAAATATTAGTTGCCCTATAAATTAGTTTTCAACACCAGGGTGTCTCAACCAGGGAAAGCAAGGTATGTGGGTGGGTTGGATTAATATCTCTATTCATATTTTATTATATTCATAGAATCCCTACAGTGTGGAAGCAAGCCATTTGGCCCATCGAGTCAACACCAACCCTCCAAAGAGCATCTCGTCCAGGCCCAATCCAGTAACACTGCATTTCCCATGTCTAACCCACATAGCCTGCACATCCCTGGGCACTGTGGTCAATTTAGCATGGCCAATCCACATAGCTTGCACATCTTTGAACTGTAGAAGGAAACTAGAGCCCCTAGAGAGTGCCCACCCAAAGACAAGGAGAATGTGCAAACCCACACAGCCAATCACCCGAGGCTGGGGTCAAACCAAGGTCCCTGGACACTGTGAAGCAGCAGTGCTAACCACTGAGCCACTGTGTCATCCCAATGGCATTCTAATGATATTCAAGTATTCTTATCTCTACCCAATAATTAGGTTTCCTACCAGACTGTTTTGCAATGAGAGAGTTCAAAATTTGATTTGGATTATCTGTTAATTTCTAAGATATACGCAGGAAACCCAAAACCCAGCATGAAAAGAAAACATGTAACTATTGGAATTAAACATTGTTGAAACAATCATAATTTTCATAATGAATTATGTGAATTTGCACCCAAACAAAATAAAGCTTTGAACTTAAAGTTTGAATCCTAGTTTCAGTCCATCCCCTGCCTGGTTTAAGGGAAAGTATTTTTACAACACAGTAATAACACATCTTAACTCCACCTGACCCAATCAATTACTGAAGTGCCAGAGATCTTGGGTGTTTTGAATATTATTAGTCACACAATAATTAGGCCTCACTTTGGATTTCATTGGGTAATAAGGATGCAGGTACTTACAGTCCAAAGTATAAACAAAGTAAAGGCACCATCAGTAAGATCAGTGCCGTCAAGATGGAATCATTGTGACCAATGCAAAAAATCAAGAACTTAAAATGTAAGTGTGTCACCTCCAAAACTGCTAATATTCAGTTTTCCACAATATTTTGCCTTAGTGTATGACCACATTTTCTGGGTAAATCCTAACCAAATTCTTACTATTGTGATAAAAGGTGTCTCATATATATGTATAAGACTTTGGGATTTTAATTTCAAAACAGAGACAGATAGATGTGAATCAGTTCTGTGAAGGTTTTCTTTTATCAAGTCAGAAAATCTTTTTGACAGTGAATTAACTGCACCAATTCCCAGAAAGCAAATAATTATAGTCAAGTCTCTGAGAGCCCACTGTGGTATTGGGTTTATGACAGGAAAAATAAACACTTAAGACAATTAGTTTAATTTTGAGTTCAGAGTAGAAGGTTCCAGGTCTCAGTTCAGAAGTCATGATTTGGAGATGCCAGTGTTGGACTGGGGTGGACAAAGTTAACAATCACACAACACCAGGTTATACAACAGGTTTAACTGGAAGCACTAGCTTTCAGAGCATCGAAGGAGCAGTGCTCCGAAAGATGGTGCGCTTCCAATTAAACCTGTTGGACTATAACCTGGTGTTGTGTGATTTTTAACTCAGTTCAGAAGAATCAAGATTTTAGTCAGAGGAGGCAGTCACCTCAGCAGAACCAGTTTCTAGTCTGTGAAGTTTCCATGTCAAAGCGTTGTATAGAAGTCTTCAATCTACTAGAACTGAGAAAGGTTAAGCCATCAGAATAGTGAAAGTTTCATTCCAGCAGACTCAGAAAGGCATCGTGCAATTATCTCCACAGTCCCAGGGAAAGGAGTGGGAAAAATTCAGCTAAGTAAAGATATTAAAAGCTGAGATAGGAGCAATTTTCCTCTGGAATTAAGTCTCTGTAAAAAGGGTAGGGTTGAAAAATAGGTTGAAACTTTATTTCCTGTATGAGTTAAGACCTTCCTAACTGCTTTCTATATTTGGAGCTTTACTTAATTATTCTTCTTTGTCATAAACTTATGTTCTGTTGTTAAAGAGCATCTGCAGCCTTCTGTGTATATAATTCAGTGACTAACAACCATGACAACTGCAAAAATTAAAGATATGCTCTATTAAGTTAGGAGTCCTTCTGGCGTCTGACTTGTTCAGTGTTGCCATCAGCTGGAATCATAGCACTATTTTCTTGGGAGAAAATAATTTCTTATGAACTCTTTTAAGTACCAAACACACCTTTAGGCCTTTTATATCAAATTGTATATTTTACTGAAAACTAATTAAACCAAAAGTAAAACAAATACAGTTTAGCACTGTTTTTTATTGAGTTGTTTTCATTGAATTTAAATCAAGTTACTCAAAGTAATAGGAGCAGACCCTCTTATTAAAACACTTATTTTTAAAAAGTAAACTTTTTCAGCTGTTTTAATAAAGCTGGAATTTGTTTGTGCAGGTGAGCAAAAGCACCTCTTCTTTAAGATACCCATGTATTCTCCAATTCGACTCAGTGATTCCAGGTCTCCAGGCAGGGTTATCAAGACTCCAGCACTGCTGGTCCTCTGAATAGGCCACCAGCACTAAAAGCCTGTACATCATTCTTAACTGAATGGTTAACGCGAGAGTGACCAATTTGGAGACTGTTTCTAGGAACATTTCTTTGGCAGTCTCACTTCCCAGCAAGTACAGGCTTAGGAATCTCATTTGGTCCCAAAGTTAGGCCTCAAAGTTTGCTGCAAGATCCAACCCAACAATATATCTGGTAAAACTGTAATCAGTCCCTGAACCACCTAAAAAGAAGGAATCAAACTGCTGTGGAGGTTCTTTCATCAAGAGCCATAGTGTTGAAAGAAGGCATCATAAAACATGTAATCAGAAGAAATACATAGGAGGCAACTATCACTGCCACCCAATGCCAAAATTATAACCATCACCTAGAGCTCCAACAGATATTGAGGAGTATTGCGTGGGTCTTCAGGACTCTGGAACAATCTTGCAATAATGACACAATGCCACCATCCTCAAAATCCCCCTCAGGATTCCCCAAAATGTGACACAGCCAGTGGTGATGTAATTTTGGCAAATACTATTATGCAAAGTAGTTTGTAACATGGTCCAGCTTTAAGAAAAGGAACATGTATTCTGTGAAATTAAGCAAACAGGAATGTTTTACAATCTGGTCTGTTACTTCCAACAGGCAATGGCATCAATGGCACTCTTACCACTGGGTCATATCAGGCAAATCATTAAATCAAGAGTGAGGCATGAGACAATAGTGGAGGAAAATAGGGGAAAATTTGGAATTTTACGTCCTTTCTACAACCTCAGGATGCCCCAAAATATTTTACAGTCAGCAAAATATTTTTTGAAGTGCCTTTGCAGTTAAAACTATGCAGTTCTATCAAGATCCCACAAACAGCAATGAGTGAAATGGTTTGATCTTCTGTTTTGTTGATGTTGTTTAAGAGATAATAATTGGTCAGGACACCTGGGGAACTCTTATGCTCCTCTGCATATGGGATATTTTACACACATCTGAGGTAGAAAGGGCCTTATTTTAACAATGCATTTGAAATGAGAAGATAACAAGGTTCATGTAAGGAGTAGGGGAAGAAAATAGGGAATTGAGCAAATGGAACATACTTTTGCACTCAGCGGAACATCATTTTACTCTAAGAACTATTGGAACTCAACGCCAGCTCTCAGGGCTGGCTTCGTGCCACTTTATAACTGCATATGGCTTATCTTTAGTTTTGTCACATGCATTGTACAGAAGCATAAACTTATAGACCGAGGACAACTATATTGTAAAGTCTACCTCACTCTCATAGTCAAAGCAAATCTCATTTAACGAGTGGATAAAAGCAAATTACTGCGGATGCTGGAATCTGAAACCAAAAGAGAAAATGCTGGAAAATCTAAGCAGATCTGGCAGCATTTGTAAGGAGAGGAAAGAGCTGACGTTTCGAATCTAACTGACCCTTTGTCAAAACTTTGACAAAGGGTCAGTTAGACTCAAAACGTCAGCTCTTTTCTCTCCTTACAAATGCTGCCAGACCTGCTGAGAGTTTCCAGCATTTTCTCTTTTGGTCTCATCTAATAAGGCTGTTTCATAATGAGGTAGCTTCAAAAAGCAATTTGTAAGGTCAGATTGTTGGTATGAGCTTGTTTGTTCATGCAGCATGTATGAGCAGCAGGGAATAATTTGCAGTGTTGATGTGGAAACAATTTTTAGTGCTTTTATATTTAAATCTCTCAAGGGAGTCACTTGTGTAATTGAAAGTAAATTCAATGGTTACCTAGTGGTTATTTAAATATATTGGTTAAATATATCAAATATAAATCTATTTTTAGCTGAGTCAGATTATCTTTAAAAACTAGTCTTTTTTGATGATTATTTAGACAGATAAGTTGGACTCAGCACTGTGACAATTGATTGTGTGGTTTGTATAGTAGCAGCATGTCAGGGTCTCTATATTTAATCTCAAAGTTAATTGCTTTTTATTTGTATAGTGGGCTCTAGTCATTAAGTGTTAAGTAACAGACTAGGAATGATGACTATGTAGAGAAACAAAACCAATTGACCACATTTTTGAAATAGTATGCATCAATGATGCTACAAAAATAAAGTCTGGAGTGCAGTTTAGCTCTGATGTGGCATCTGAAGAAGAGTTACAATGAGCTGCATGTTTTAACAAATGTTGTAAATCAACAGCAGTCACAAGGAGACTCTAGAAAAGGATTATTCTCATCAAAGCAAGTTAGGTTTGGAGAAATTTAATAGAGTATTCAAAATTATGAGGATTTTCATGATGTCAGATGTGGAAAGGCTGTTTCATCCTTGTCAAAAACTAAGGGCATTCTTTAAAAATAAAGAGTCACAAATTCTTCTCTCAGGGTTGTGAGAATTTGGAACCTTCTTTAATTTATTCACAGGATGAGGGTGTCGCTGGCTAAGCCAGCATTTATTATCCATCCTTACCTGCAATCACATTACAGTGGGTCTGGAATCACATGTAGGCCTGACCAGGTAAGGATGACAGATTTCCCTCCCTTGGAGGGCATTAGTGAGATAGATGGATATTTCCAACAATCAACAATGGATTTATGGTCGCTATTAGACTCCTAATTCCAGATGTTTTAAAGATTGAATTTTAGTTCCACCAGCTGCCACGGTGGATTTCGAACCCAGGGTCCCCTGTATGGTTCTCGGGATTAGAATGGTGCTGGAAAAGCACAGCAGATCAGGCAGCATCTGAGGAACAGGATAACAGTTGAGCAATAATGCCACTAGACCATCAACTCCTCAACTCCCTGCCTCAGAAGACAATAAAGGTGTGATTATTGAATATTTTTAAGTTGCAGCAGGATAGATTTTTGTTAAGTAGGGAATCAATGTTAATCAGGTGGAAATGAGAATGTGATATTCAAAACACAACAGATCAAACAATTTTTTATTGAATAGATGAACAGGCTCAGGGATCCTAGTGTTTATTTCTCCTCCTACCTCACATGTTCATATTTGTATTCACGGTACTTAGGCTGAAACCATTTCTACAACAGATGGATGCAGAAACAAGTAATTGAAAAATCAATCATAGGATATATGTGGAGTTTCTGTTGTATAGTAAATTATTAAAATTAGAATGCATTTGTTTGAATCAGAAATATGTTTGTTAGTATCTGGAATGCATTTATTAGGATCTGGGAATCATTTGCTGGATCTGGAGTTTATTTATTAGGATCTGGGATTCATTTGCGGGATCTGGAATGTATTTATTAGGACCTGGAGTGTGTTTGTTATGTTCTGGAAGGTGTACATTCAGGACTGGAATGTGCTTATTAGGATCTCAGAAGTGTTTGTTAGCATCAGGCATGTATATGTCAGGATCTGGAATGCATTTATTAGGATCTGATATGTGTCTATTTGAATCTGAAAAGTGTTAGAATCTAGAATGTGCTTGTCATGGTCTGGAATGTGTTTATTCAGATCAAGAATGTGTCAAGAAGCTGAAATTCCGGAATGAATCTGGAATTTGTTTGCTGGAACTGGGATGTGTATGTAGAATGTGTTTATTAGGACCTTGAAAGCATTTGTTAGGATCTGGGATGTGTTTGTTAGGGTAGGGAATATCTTTATTCGATCTGGAACAAGTCAATTAGAATCCAGAGTGTGCTTGTTAGGACCTAGAATGTGTTTGTTTCCATCAGTAAGGTTTATTAGGATCTGCAATGCATTGGTTTGGATTTGGAATGTATTTGTTAGGATCTGGTATTGAGCTGGTGAGATGGATACAGAACTGGATTAGCCACTAAAAACACAGAGTGTCGGTGGAAGGGTGTTTTTTTCTGACTGGAGATCCATGACCCGTATTCTGCAGGGATCAGTGCTTGGAACCCTGTTGTTTGTAATATAGATAAATGTTTTGGAGGGGAATGTAGGTGGTCTGATTAGTAAGTTTACAGACGACACAAAGATTGAGGGAGTTGCAGATCGTGAGGAGGATTGCCAGAGGATACAGCAGGATTGTAGATAGACTGGAGACTAGAGCAGAGAAATGAAATTTAATCCAGACAAATGTGATGCATTTCATAAGATCTATTACAGGAGGGAGGTGTGCAGTAAAGGGCAGAACCTTTTGTAACATCAACATATAGAGGGATCTCGACATACAGGTCCATGGTTCCCTGAAGATGTCAACACAATTGGATAAGGTGGTCAGGAAAGCATATAGTGTGCTTACCTTCATTGGTCAGGGCATAAGGTATAATAATTGGCAAGTCATCTTGCAGCTGTATAAAAGTTCAGTAATTCCAAATTTGGAATATAGTGCGCAATTCTGGTCACCACACTACTAGTACAGAACCGGTTTACCAGGATGTTGTCTGGCTTGGAGGGTATTAGCTATGAGGAGAGATTCGGCAAACTTAGGTTGTTTTTATTTGATTATCAAAAGATGAGGGGCAATCTAATAGAAATTTGCAAAATGATGATAGAATTGATAGTTGGAGTCTTTTTACTGCGTTGAAATGTCAATTACTAGGGGATATAGATTTAAGTTATAAGGGGGTCAGTTTAAAGGAGATGTGAGAGGCAAGTTTTTTACACAGAGGATAGTAAGTGATTGGAATGCGCTGCCAGAGGAGTTGGCAAAAGTGGATGCAATAGCAACATTTAAGATGCATCTTGACAAATGTAATAATAGGCACGGAATAGAGGAATACGGACCATGTAGAGGCAAAAAGTTTTTAGATTTAAAAGGCATCATGTGTTGGCACAGTTTTGGTGGGTCAAAAGGCCTGTTCTTAAGCTGCTCTTTGTGTTTGTTAGAATCTGAGAAGTGCTTGTTAGAACCTGGAATGTGGGGAAAGTGAGGACTGAAGATGCTGGAGATCAGAGTCGAGAGTATGGTCCTGGAAAACCACAGCAGGTCAGTCAGCATCTGAGGAGCAGGAGAATCGATGTTTCGGGCATAAGCCTTTCATCAGAAATCAGCCCTTCCTGATGAAAGGCTTATGCCCGAATCATCGATTCTCCAACTCCTCGAATGCTGCCTGACCTGCTGTGCTTTTCCAGCACCACACTCTCAACTCAGAATCTGGAATGTGTTTGTTATATTTTGTAATGTGTTGTTAGGACTTAGATCATATTTATTAGGATTTGGAATACACTTATTAGGATTTGGAATGTGTTTATTAGATTCTGGAATTCACCCATTACAATCCGGAACATTTTACCTGAATCAAAAAATATCATTCAGAGGGAATTGGAATGCCTTTATTAGGAATACAAGGGTGTGGGAGTATGGTGGTGACCATTATCAGATATAGGAATGTGCTTTTGAGGTTCCAAACATATCAGCCATGAACTTATCAAATGGCAGAAAACAATAAATGCTGGAGATCAAGGTGGGTCAGACAGCATCCATGGAGGGAGAGCAAGCTAACATTTTGAGTCAAGAAGAGTTATCCATGGATGCTCTCTGACCCACTGTGATCTCCAGCATTTGTTGTTTTCAGTAACAGATTATAGCATCTGCAGTAATTTGTTCCTCCTTATTAAATGGCAGAGCAAGTTCAGGTCCCAAATGGCCTACTCCTGTTCATTATTTGCATGTAAAATATAGCATTGAGTCATGTAAGAAAATATTACGTCAGATGACAAAGAGCTGGTCACAGACGTTTATTTTAAAGAGCATTAAAGAAAAAAAGCAAGGTCAAGGAGTAGGGACATATAAGTTGGATATTCCAAAAGTTGGAGTCTAGACAACCAAAAGCACAGTTACTAACAGTGAGCATTTAAAATTAGCAACCCACAAGAGACCAGAATTAGAGGAGTGCAAATGTCTTTGAGACTTGTGTGATTGAAGGAAATTATAAAGATATGAAGAGGCAAAGCAATGGAGTGACGTAAAAACAAGATAAGAATGATAAAAACAAGTGTTGATTCACCAGGCACAAATATAGGTCAGTTAGCTCAGTTAATAGTTGTTGATAATTGCATAGTGTTCAATGCTATTTACAACTCCTCAAATGTTGATGTAGTCTGTGTCCAACTTCTGCAAGACATGGACAATGTTTAGGCTGATAAGTAACAAATGCAGTTCACATAATGTTAGCGCCAAGCAATGACTATCTCTGACAAGAGAGGATCTAGCCATTGCCCCTTGACTTTCCTGGCATTATCATCACTGAATTCCTCCATTCTTATCATCTTAAGGGTTACCATTTATCAGAGACTGAACTGGAACAACTACATAAATACTATAGCTATAAGAGCAGGTCAGAGCTGAGAAATTCTGTAGCAAGTAACTCATATTGTGACTCTGCAAAATCTGTCCAGCATTGACAAGGTCAGATCTGTGATGAAATACTCTGCACATGCCAGGATAAATGCAACTTCAACAACACTAAAGAAACTCAACATCAGGTGGAAAAAGCAGTCTGTTTGATCAGCACACCAACTTAAACATTCCATCCCTATCTGTCTCTGCCTTTCTATTGCATTTTCCTACTATCGGACATTCCTTAACCCAACTCTTTGAAGAAATTTTTAGTCATCTGATACAAAATCTTTTGATGAGGCTCAGCATCATATATTGCTCCTGTGAGTACCTTGGAGAAATAATAAAAACTGAAAATCCTGGAGAAACTCAGCAGGTCTGATAACATCAAAGATTTGAATCTATTTCTATCCCCACAGATGCTGCCAGACCTGTTGAATTTCTCCAACATTTTCTGTTTCCACTTCAAATTAAGGACGGCATGGGGTCCAGTGGTTAGCACTACTGCCTCATAGTGCCAGGGACCTGCATTCAATTCCAGATTTGGGCAACTGTCTATGAGGAGTTTGCACATTCGCCCCATGTCTGCATGGGTTTCCTCCTACAATCCAAAGATGTGCAGATTAGGTGAATTGTTAAATTGCTCATAGTGTTCAGGGATGTGTAGGCTCGGGGCATAAGTCTGGGGTAAATGTAGAGTAATAAGATAGGGCAATGGGCCTGGATAGGTTACTGTTCAGAGGGTCAGTGTGGAATTGTTGGGATTAATGGCCTGTTTCCACACAATACGGATTTTATGATTCAATTTTCAACTATCCACAATATTCTGGGTGGCATGGTGGCTCAGTTGTTAGCACTGCTACCTCACAGCGCCAGAGACGCCAGGTTCAATTCCCACCTCAGGTGACTCTCTGTGTGGAGTTTGCATGTTCTTCCCATGTCTGCATGGGTTTCCTCCCACAATCCAAAAATGTGCAGGTTAGGTGAATTGGCCATGCTAAATTGCCCGTAATGCTAGGTGAAGGGATAAATGTAGGGGAACGGGTCTGGGTGGGTGGTGGGTCAGTGTGGACTTGTTGGGCCGAAGGGCCTGTTTCCACACTGTAAGTAATCTAAATTCTGCTTTTATTTAAGCACTGGGGAACATTGAATAATATTAAAGATACTGCGTTCATATAAGTTGTGTTTTGGTTTAAATATCCCATCCAAAAGATGGCACTTCTGACAACGCAGATTCAAATTCTAAAATAGGATTTGAACACAAATCCGCCTGACCCAAAGTTCTAAGAATAGTTGTCTCATTATAGGTAATAACCAAGGCCACCAAGAGCTTCCAAAGGGAAAAGGCATAGTATCATTTTATTGATTGACTTTGGAAAGTTCCAAACCAATGATATGCCCTGAAAGTGCTGCTAATATTGTGAAACTCCAAATATAGTGACATTGCTGATTGTGAAACACCAGATAGTAACTTTCTGATATAAGGACATTTTTGATGCAGCAAAATGATGATTGAGGTCAGAACAGTGAGTTATGCTCAAAATTGGTTGCCGTAGTTGCTGTAAAAATGCTGTCTGGTCATTTTGATTCTAGATTTTTTAATTAATTAGCTGAAATAATGGGATTTGATGCAACCAGAATATTAACACCAACATGCTATTGCCTGAAAGAGTAAGCAAAATTGCATCTTTGTGCTTTAGATGTTTCCAATCAAACTGTTCAAAGACATTATTATACATCTCAGGTTGGACTTGAACCCATGACTCCTGGCTGAGAAGTAGGAAACACTACCACTGTAGTGCAAGAACTGCACTGTATGGATGTAATTAACCCCATGGAGCTAGTAGAAAATCTCAATTAATTATATTTTTATTCATTCATAGAATGAGGGTGTCACTGGCTAAGCCTGCATTTATTGCCCAGAGAACAGCTTTAGAGTCAACCACATTGCTGTTGGCCTGGAGTCACATGTAGAGATAAAATAAAACTGCAGATGCTAGAATCGAAGGTAGACAAGCATGAGGCTGGAAGAACACAGCAAGTCAGAAGTTAAGATTTCAGGTGTAACCCCTCTCAGGACATGTAAGCCAGACCAGGTAAGGATGGCAGATTAGAACATAGAACAGTATAGCACAGAATAGGCCCTTCAGCCCACGATGTTGTGCTGACCATTGATCCTCATGTATGCACCCTCAAATTTCTGTGACCATATGCATGTCCAGCAGTCTCTTAAATGTCCCCAATAACCTTGTTTCCTCAACTGCTGCTGGCAACGTATTCCATGCTCTCACAACTCTATGTGTAAAGAACCCGCCTCTGACATCCCCTCTATACTTTCCTCCAACCAGGTTAAAACTATGACC
>NC_057737.1:4267211-4344269 GCF_004010195.1 Chiloscyllium plagiosum | reverse complement strand
AGGATGCAAAGATCTTCGCAAGTGGCAAAGCAATCACATTTCTCGTTTCCCAAAGCAGCCGAGGACAAACCTGGTCCGGACCTGGTGACTTGTCAATCGTTATGTTTGACAAAATTTTCAGCACATCAGCTTCCTCTATCTCTATCCATTCCAGCATGCACACCTGCTCTTCAAAGGTTTCATTCACTACAAAGTTTGTTTCTTTTGTAAAGACAGAAGCAAAAAACTCATTTAGGGCTTCCCCTACCTCCTCAGACTCCACACATAAGTTCCCTATGCTATCCCTGATCGGCCCTACTCTTTCTTTGACCATTCTCTTATTCCTCACCTAAGTGTAAAATGCCTTTGTGTTCTCCCTAATCCGTTCTGCCAAGCCTTCTCTAAAGGGCATTCGTGAGCCAGGTGGGTTTTTCCTGACAATGAACTCCAGATTTAATTAATCTTAATCCAATATTTTTATTGAATTGAAACTCTAGCACCTGCAGTGTGACAGGATTTCAATCAAACCTCCATACCTGGATCTCTGGATTAGCAGTACAACGATAATACCCTTGATTGTCGGATCTTAAAGCAGTTTGCACAACTGTTTTTCATCGTGATTATCAACGTAACATCTAGTGTCATGTCGCTGATGTTTTCTTTAAACCGTGTTTTCTTTAAATCAAGATGTACTCTGCGTGCCTGGACCTGAGCTTCTCTTGTCACTGTGGTGTTTTATCATTCAGAACGGATTGGAATGCAGCTGGGAGACTTTTAAGTGGTAAGTTTCTTTCACAACCACTCAGTGCACACAAAAAAGTACTCAAACCCAATACAAAATACAAGACGTTTTATCTCATAATCACGAGATCTCACATCATTTGCCCGCGGCTCAACAGGTAAATAATGCAGCCTGGGAGGGGGGCAAACGTGGTTTAAACTTAGTTTCCACAACGGTCTCAACACGAAGAGTGAGACTAATGAACAAGAGGACACTGATGCTGGACGATATGGACATCCAAGACAATGGTGGTAAGTGAACCTGCCAAAAATACCCGACTTACAGAATGTTAAAAGTATTTTTAAAAACATCGAAATAATTGCGGATGCTGGTAATCGGAGACAAAAGCAGAAATTGCTGCAAAAGCTCAGTGGGTCTGGCAGCATCCGCGGAGAGAAATCAGAGTTAATGTTTCGAGTTCAGTGAACCTTCCTCAGAACTGCAGCTCTGAAGAAGCTGCCAGACCTGCTGAGTTTTTCCAGCAATATCTGTCTATGTTCAGAATATTGTTTAAAGTCCAAAATATAATTCCGAATTCAACACCAGATCCCCTTTTTGTTTAAATATAAAAGGCATAGTTCGTCCGGTAAGTCAATGTAGGGCTATTGAATTCAACAATATCTCCGTGAAAAACATTACATCTAGATTCCCTCCTTTTTGGATTTCTTTATCAAAATATTGTCTGAGTTTAAATGCTGGATTTGCAGTGGCGTTCTCAACTTTACCAGAACCCGAGATTTCCAAACAAGGGATAAGTTAAACGTGAGATATATATTAATGAGCGTGGCACTGTGGCGAAAGAGTAGGACGGTGGTTGCTATTAGACAGTTTTCCAAAAGAGTAATTATGGACAAAATGGCCCGAATAGAATTCGGCGCTGTTACGACTTGATGATTCAGGTGGTCAGGATAAATGTATTAATTGAAACGTAGGAGCTTTTTATTTGATCAAGGAAATTATTGGAAATAGTTTGTGTACGAGGCTGAATTATATTCATTTAAATATCGTGCATAGATGTAAACCAGGGCTCTGTGATGTTCACTCGGCGGATAGTCCAGCTTTGTGGGAATCCCATTCCCCCAACCCTGTGAATATTCACGACATTTCGAAATTAATGGGACTCAGGCAGTCCACGATAAACACTCAATCTTACTCAACGCCCTCAGCCTCTCTTACAGACCCGCTGGTGTTGATGCAACTCTGATATGATACCAACATCTGACAAGAAAACCCGATCATTGGTGATGGTCCAATTATCAAACCGGTAATCATCCAGGCGGCATATTGACTATATTACACCACCATTAAATATGCAGATTGAAAATAAATGAATGATTAAATGGCATTTTTTGAAAATGTTCTGTTTATTCTTTTGTCCCACTAGATTCCATTTATCAATAATATATCATTTTAAAGATTTTTTTTAAATATTGTGATCTGGATGAGCTCCACCACCTTGTTGCCTTAGGTTTTATGATTTCTGATTGATGGCTGAAAAGGCTTCTAATATTAATAGGCTTTCCCAATATTAATTCAAAGCTGATTAGATCTCCAGCATTACTGGGATCATACCTAAAAGCTGGTGTCAATGCTTAAAGCTTTCTGCAGCACTTACAATGAGAAGTGTCATCACTGTGTTAGTGTCCACATGGAGCTACACAACCAGACATTAAGATACACATACATATCTCTTCTTCTTAAGCAATCTATCTACATTGAGGATAACCTGCTCCCACTTTGGTTCAATGTGGTTCTGAGATGGTTAATAAGTCCAAAACACAATCTGCAAACTGTTACATGCAGCACAGGGAGTGCTTGAAGCATCATGAAGATGGATCATTTGGAGTTCTGTGTGCCCCCTTCAATGCGGCATCTTCCTGATGAAACCTTCCTGAATGAGCCTTCTCCATTTTAGTTAGTAGGAGCCAGAGTCTACCATGAGTTAGCAGCAATGTTTGACCTCTTCACAGATCCATATCCAATGTCCTCCTGGAAGGCTGCCGTGCTCCAAATCCAGCAGTTACTTCAGTGCTTAAATGCTGAGCAACTTGACTTGAGAGATGTCACTGCTGTTGACTTGCCTTTCTTGCTGCTAGAATTGGAGAATCTTGTGAAGGCATCAGTGGTGATATCTCACCAGTGCTTTGAAGTATCTTCAGTATGTCATCCAAGTCTCTGAAGCCTATCGAAGCAGTAAAGCATAGGCTCAGATTTGAGATTCTCATCCTCAAATGCTCTTCTTCAATTAGTCATGCTGGTACATGGAGGTGATGGTGAATTTCATCATTTGCACCTGCCTTCATTGGGAGGCAACTCCCAAGATCTGGAAAATGATCGACACTTTCCAAGATCTCACCACTGATCTTAAATTATGAGGGGATATGTTTTGCTGTGGGTGCTACGTTTTCCTCGTGTTTTGTGAAAGGCCCCTTCTCTCATATACTATGTGCGTATATCTGGATACATCGGCACACACACATGGAGACACGCAGTTGTATGTAACATTAAACATATGGAAAACAAATGTATGTATATATGTTTTTGTAATGCGTTGACAAAATGTTATTGGGTGGCATGGTGGCTCAGTGATTAACACTGCTGCCTCACAAAGCCAGACACCCTGGTTCAATTCCACCCTCAGGCGTTTGTCTGTGTGGAGTTTGCACATTCTCCTATTGTCTGAATGGGTTTCTGTTGGGTGCTCCGGATTCCTCCCGCAGTCCAAAGATATGCAAGCTGGGTGGATTTGACATGCTAAACCATTGTGTTCAGAAATGTGTAGATTAAGTGCATTAGTCATGGGAAATGCAGGGTTACAGGGATCGGATGGGGAATGCTCTTTGGAGGTCAGTGTGGACTCATTGGGCTGAATGGCCTGTTTCCACACTGTAGGGATTCAATGATCTATGAAGCTATATTATTTGTGGGGAGATACAGATGGTGGTGAAGGGAAACTGGGCCCTGAAGTTTTCAGTTACATGGTGTTCAATTGAAATCATCTCTACTCATGACTCCACTACCTGATTAACCATTGATAAATTCTCCCTTATCATTTAAGTGAGTTTGTTCTTGGTCAAAAAAAGCTACCCTTCCTTTTCTGCCATTTTCCATATATTTCTTTAAATGGATCTTATAAGAGAGCCATAGTGCATAGCAACCTCTTCTTTGAGCCCGAAACTCTGGATTGAAGCCCCACACAAGGACTTGTTAGCCATAGAAGCTTTGCTTATAATAATGACCAAAAAGTTTGATTGTCAGTCTGTAAATTCCTCCTATCTACCTGTTGGCAGGCAGTCAGAGTGGAAAGTTTCTGGGTCAGTCATCTGCAGAAGGCTATGGCTAACCATTGCAGTACTAAGCATGGACCAATCCAATGGATGTCTATGGCTCAGCCCTTGGAAATGAAGGCAGGGAAAAAAAAAGACAGATCTTTCAACTTCAAAACAAAAATGGAAATTACTGGAGAAACTCTGGAAGGTCTGGCAGCACCTAGGGACAGAAATCAGAGTTAATGTCTCGGGTCCAGTGACCCTTCTTCAGAACTGACTGTAGCTAGGAAAAGACTGGTGTATATGTTGAAGATGGGTGGGGAATGGGGAGGGGAGTAAATGATAAGTGTAAATGGAGCCCAGAGAGAGAACAACAGTTCGCATCCAAAGGAATGAGGAATGGTCAGCCTGAGAGGAACCATAGCTGTTAATGAGGATAATTAGAAGCTGACAATGGTTTGTTTGTGGTAGCAGACCATGTGATGACAAGGATTCGTGTGTCGGGTTTGGGGGGGAAGGACATGTAGAAGATGCTCAGGCCCTAAAATGATTGAACTCGATGTTGAGTCCTGAAGGCTGCAGCAGCCCCAAGTGGAAAATGAGATGCTGTTCTTCCAGCTTCACTGAGCTTTGTGGGAGCACCGCAGCAAGCTCCAGACAGACATGTTGGCCAGGAAAAATGGTGTCATTCTGAAGTGGCAGGCAACCGGAAGCTCAGGTTTAAATTCCACAAACAGGACTGCCCAGGCAGACCCATTTCTTCTGCCCACTCCTTCACCACAGAACACATCTCTTCCTACTTTGACCCAATTCTTTATCCCTTGCCCAATCCCTTCCCACTTACATTTGCAATTCTTCTGATACCGCACGTCAGTTTCAGAATTTCCAATTTTTTGCGGGCTCCAGTCACTTCCGCTTCACCATGGGCATGCAATCTCTTTATACATCCATCTCCCATCAGGATGGTCTCAGGGCTGTCCACTTATTCCTGGGAAAAAGTCCTGAACCATCTGCATCCACAACCCTCCATGTACCGAGCTCATCCTTACCCTGAACAAATTCTCCTTCAACTCCTCTCACTTCCTTCAGGTCAGAGAGGTGACCATGGGTACCTGCATAGGCCTTAGTTATTCCTGTCTCTCTGTGGAGTATGTGGAAGATTCCTTGTTCCAGTCCCACATGGATCCCTCCCCACAACTCTTTCTCTGGTACAATGGTGACATCATCAGTGCTGCTTCACTTTCTTATCAGGAATTTGAAAAAATTACTGATTTCACTTTCAATTTCCACCCTGCTCTCACCTTCCTGTGGTCTATCCCTGACTCCTCCCTTCCCTTCACGACATCTCTGTTCCCATTTCTGGGGATATTGCCACCAATATCCATTACAAGCCCACCAACTCCCACAGTTAGCTGGACTTTACATCATCACACTCTGCTTCCTGTAAAACCTTTATGCTTTTCTCCCAGTTTCTCTGTCTACACTGCATGTGTTCCGACGATGGGGCTCCATCTCCATCTGTCGCTTATTTCACCCCACCCCACATTCGGCATATACACCAATCTTTGCCCAGTTATAATCAGTTCTGAAGAACGGTCACTGGTCCCAAAACATTAACTCTACTTTTTCTCCACAGATGCTACTAGATCTGTTGAGTTTCTCCAGCAATTTCTGGTTTTGTTTCAGATTTCCAACATCTGCAGATTTTGTTTTGTTTAGATCTTTCAGCCAGATGTATTCATTTCCACAATGATTATTCTGCAGCTAAGGATCAGCAATGGCTACTATATCTTCCCCACCAAATTGATTCTGAACTGCAATTTGTTCCTTATACTTCGCGCAGATATGTGAAGGACATTTATTTGGGTGTCTATGTTAACCTGTTCTTCACCTCTAATGTTTCACCCAAATGTTTTTTATTTCCTTCACTGGGTAAATCATTTCAGATATTTTAATCTTTCATTTAAGCACAATTTCTGACTGTTACTCTATTTAATTTCAGTTGATTTTGAACAATTGTTAATACAATCTTTCTCATGATAGATCGTCAGTCCTCTATCCACTATGTCATCATTTACTTGCTTAAGATTTCTCAAACTTTACCCTTTTCACAAAGACTCTGGTCTCAGACAATTTAGATGTAACCCAACCTAATGGTACAGGTCCTTTCTCTCCCAGTGAAATACAATCCAGTTTCTCACAAACGTGATCATGGCTCCTAACCTGTCCATCCCTGCATCCATTTGCACATTACTCAGATAACTTCAGATGCCAGCATCAATTGAAAATTATGTTCTTTCATTTAGTTTATGATCTCTAGTACCATTCTGAAAGGAGTGTTCCAACCCATGTTTTAAGTCCCACAATGGACCACAATGACTGGATCACCCCTTCCCTCTCTGATACTCTTTCATGCTGGGTTGAGAAATCACTCATCCTGGCTCTAGATGGACAGCGTACCATGTGGAATTCTCAATTCTATTTAGAAAGGAAACTTCTGTTTCCTTAATAATTGAGTCTCCTACAACCAAGGCATTACACTTTTTCCCAACTCATTCACGGAATGTGAGCATTGCTGGTTGGGTCAGCAATGATTGCCCATTTCTAGTTGCCCCGGAGAAAGTGGTGAGCTGCTTGCCTGAACTGCTGCAGTCCCTTTGTTGTAAGAACACACAGTGTTGTTTGGTTGGGAATTCCAGGATCTGGACCCATTGACACTGAAAGAGCACTGACATAATTCCAAGTCAGGTTGGTGAGTGGCTGGGATGGGAATTTGCAGGTGACAATGTTCCCATGTATCTGCTGCATTCGTCCATTGAGATGATAGTGGTCATGGGTTTGCAAGATGCTGTTGAATGAGCTTTGGTGAATTTCTGCATTGCGTCTTGTATTTGAATATGGTGCTAATCCAGTGGATGGCTTTGTTCTCAAGGATATCAAGCCTCTTGAGTGTTGCTGGAACTGCAATCATTCAGGAAAGTGAGGAGCATCCCAGTACATTCCTGACCTGTGACTTGTAGATGGTGGACAGTCTTTTTGGAGTCAGGAGGTGAGTTACTGCAGGATTTGGAACCTTAAACTGCTCTTGTTGCCACAATAATTATACAGCTCATCTAATTCAAGATGTAGAGGTGTCAGTGTTGAACTGGGGTGGACAGAGTTAAAAATAACAACACCAGACTATAGTCCAACAGGTTTATTTGGAAGTACAAGCTGTTGGAGCGCTGTTTCTTCATCGCTAGCTAGTTCAATTCAATTTATGGTCAATGGTAACCCTGGGATGTTGATACTATTCAATGTCAAGGTGCAATGATTAGATTCTCTCTTTGGATCTAATCAATGCCTGGTGCTTGTGTTCTGAATGGTACTTGCTATTTGTTAACCCAAGCCTGGATATTGTCCAGGTGTTGCTGCATTTGGACTTGGGCTGGTTCAGTATCTGAGGAGTCAGGAATGGTGCTGAGCATTGTGCTTTCATCCGTGAACTTCGCTACTTCTGATGGAGGGAGGGTCATTGATGAATCAGCTGAAGATGGTTGGGCTGAGGACCGTGCCGTCGTTCCTCCCCTCCCTGGCCTGTCTCTTCCCCCAAGGTGTGGGGGTCGGGATTCTGGCTGGGATTCGGGTGGTTTTTATCCTCACGTTGACAGGCAGCAACTACTCTGCACCTGTTGGGAGTTCCTCCGGATTCTTGTTCTCTCTCTGATCCGGGTTCCCCTTGCGATGCTCTCGGTCAGATCAATCCCTTTCTGCACCTTACACCTCTTTAGGAGCTATGACAGAAATCTGCTAATCGTTCTGATACTGAACTATTCCCCTTAAGCACGGCCTCCGTGCGACGCTCGGTGAGAAACAGGTCAGGATGTCAACCCGTTTGGGGAGGGGTTGGGGGTTATTATGTATAACGAGAGTGCACCATGACCTGGAGACGGTAGACAAACATCCGCTAACTGTGCTGCCAAGTAACCAGATTTTCCAGCATATACGGGGATTCTATTGAAATTAAGAGCGAATCATTTTGTTTGACTGAAGAGCAAAGCAATTCAAACAATGCACTTTGAAAAAAGATTTTGCTCAAGGTTATGATGCCCAAGGCAGAGACATGAATCTTGCTGGCCAATGGCCTCAGGTAGAATTCAGTGATTACGATAAAGCTCAGCTCTTTTTTGAATTGGGAAAGTGTGTGGAGATTCAAGCCCAGACACAAGACACAAGTCTACGATTGGGCATTCTTCTGCCTTTCCGGTCAAGATTCAATTTATTGTGAAAGTTTCAGATTTATTTTTAAGTGTGTCAGCTTCTCCTCCATATCGCTCTAAACCAAACTGCGCCGCTTTCTGTAGACGGCCGGATCGAGTGTGTTTTAAGTCCATTCCGAATGAAATTGGTTACATCTCCAGCAGATGTTTTGATTTCAAACGCTTTCCTCTCAATCGCAGATTTCTTAGGTTCGCCCTACCCCGAGTCCTAGGCTCTCTCTCTTTCTCTCTGTCCGATTCACTGTCCTTACCCCAGTTGGCAGTTTCAGGTCAGTTTGACTAAAATCTTATTGTTTTATTCACCTGGTGTCCTTATGAACGCCACCAATTAAACAAATTACATTTCAAAACGACAAATAATTCAATTTGTGACTTGTTCAACTTGTAGAATTTTTCACCAAGTTCTAGTTAAGGCGACTTCGCTTCTAAAATATTGTTTATTTCTGGGTCATTTTCTTTTTAGAATGAGCAAAGTGAATCTTAAGAAAGATTTACAGTATCTGAGTGCTTTGATAGAATACTAAATGGGGGACTTGATTGACACCGAGGAGGTTCCGGCAATTGTCAGTTATACAGGAGGGTTAACAACTCTACATACCAACGTTTGCCAGCTGTGGTTAATGTTAGCGACTATCGGAATTTGGGTCTGTTTCTACGTGGATGATTGAAAAAAGACTGCACCTGCCTTTCAACTAATTAAAATGTAAACAAAAACAAAACAGAATTCTGACTGTAGGTTGGGAATTTTCTTACAATCTGGATTGTAGTATCGTAGCGCGGAAAGAAGCAGGCCATTCTGCCCATCTATTCTGGATCTGTTGGTAGCAATGATTAAAAAATTAATCACAATCCAACCACGCTAATAGTTCACGTTTCTCAAAAAAGTAGCCGACATTAAAAGGGCAGTTTTTTTAACACATATTTTCCTGAGGCATATTTGTCCAGCTCAGCCGAACAATGTCCCAACCGGAAGAATTCGATTTCACAGGTCAGGGATTAATGATGGGGATGTAAAATATCATGGAAATGGACGTGTGGGGTGTGGGGCATGGGGAGTGGGGGTGGGGGGTGGGGAGCTGGGTACACGTATATATTGACAAATATTCATAATGTGACCATAAATCAGCCACCCTCCTCACGGTTCAATACTAACACACTCACTTCTGAGTCAGAAAGCGGTGGTTCCAAATTTATCAATGTATCCCTCGACCATCATTACTACAGATGGACCAGTCATTTACTTACTTATGGGAGCTTCCTGTGTGGAAATTGGCTGCCATGTCCTTATACACTCAACAGTATCTGTGCCGTTAACTGTGAAGAACTTTGGGATATTTGAAGAATAGAATAGGAAAGGCGCTACATGAATGCCACATTCTGCCACTGCCACGTCTTCCCTTTGAAGTATGACTGCACAAATTCCTCAGTCGCTCAAACACTTCAACGCCAATTGGATTTTGAAACAAACACAGAAATTGCTGGAAAAACTCAGCAGCTCTGGCAGCTTCTGTGGAGAAAAATCAGAGTTAATATTTCCGGGTCCAGTGACTCTTCCTCAGAATTGATTGATTTTGACCCTCGCATTATTTTACATCAATGTTATCTTCAAAAACATCAACATGTGATTCTCCTTTCCATATTCAGTGTGGCGGGTGCCATCGGGCCTATTTTCATCCATTACAAGGAATGACTTGCCAGCAGAAATCTGACTGTATTTGCCAAAACAGTCAGGTCCATAAGCATAATGTAGACTCACTTCCTACACTTTTAATCAATCAAAACTTGATTAAATCTGTTTAAAGTCAATATATTGTCCAAAGTTTTAAAAAGCGTAATCCATTTCCTTGAGTAATTAAGTCAACTTTAGTATATTCTGCTTCAGAAAAATACCATTTTTTCGAACGGCCTTTAACAGGAATTATACATATTTTCTAAACGTCAGTGGGGATTGAGCTTCCTATTATGAGATCCATCTGCTTTACCCAGTCCGCAGCCTCGCTAAAAAATATACAAAGCCTGTTTTCTTCTTAAAATTTTAGATTTCTGTGTCGCTGTCGTTTTAGACAACTTTCCAAAGGAAATTCGTTAATATTTGGCAGAAGAAAGATTTAAAGGGCCACTCGGAGAGAGGAGAGGACAACCCCTTAAGAACCCACACTGACACGATGCTGCAACAATCATTCTATGATTTGCATCTCATTGCAATTAAAACGTTTACCTCAATCATTTCACTAAAGAAATATTTACCTCACCATGTAACTTGCAAGATTTAATTTATTTTGCCCTCGTGCCAAGCGATGTCCTGATACGGAGCCATTCAAGTTGAACTCGGCCTCCAGGGGGCAGTATCACCTTAATCTTGTTACCACTTGCTGGAGCCTAATCGCAATTGGGGGCAGTCAGATTAATATGCAGTACAGCAATGTGAAGAATTTAAGGTTCATTTCATATGTTTTTGATGGTACACATGAATTGTGGGACAAAATTAAATTTGGTCCCAAGCCCTTCGACATAATCAGGGACAAACTCCGGTATCCCTGTGTCAATCACAAGCGAAATTCAGTTCATTTTTTCAGTCTGTCTCATTCCAGGTTATCTGTCTCATTGAAGTACCTGTGTGCGTTGAGGGTGGCGGCTGGTGGTGGAGAAACTGCAAATACTGGAGATCAGAAGTAAAATCGGAAATTACAGGTCCAACGTTATTTGGAATCGTCTCCTTAATGTATGCCGATACATACTCATCTATGGCAGATAATAGAAATTCGTTGCTGGAATTTTACACTTCTACACTTATTAATTCATCTCAGGCCCAGTTTGCAGTAAGAATGCGGTCTTTGAGAGAGGGAGTAGGAAGGGGAGGGGATGGTGGATTGTACAGTTTCTGGTTGAGGTCCCCCAGCATTGGAGCGTGAAGTGTGGAAACAGTTCAACTCCATAAACAGAAAGCCCTAGTGGGATCTGCCACTTCCTATCAACGCGCAGCGTCACCTCGTGGCATCCTCAAGGCATGACGCCTTGCTTCTGTGGGAAGTGACATTGGAATCAAACTCCAACCTGAAAGTACAGTTTCTCCCAAAAATCTACATTTGCTGAACACCGGATCACTGTAGCCATTTGTTTGATATTTTACTATACACACATTAAAATAAAATAAAGCAAGAAAAAATAATGGGCGGAACAAATCATAACATTAATCATTAAAATAAAAGAAAACTGCTGATACTGGAAATCTGAATCAAAGAACAGAAAAATGCTGGAGAAACTCAGCAGGTCTATCAGCCTCTGTGCAGAAAAAGCATATTTCTCGTTTCGAGTTTAGTGACCCTTCAGATCTGTTCTTCAGAACACATAATATTAAACATAACTATATATAGGTGTGTGCACCGACAGAGCATGTGTGTGCTTGTTGTGATTTAATTATAATTCCACGAAGTGTTTATGAAATGAAATCGATCTGTATCAGACGCAACCTGGAAGCTGATGCGTGTTAAGCGATATTGCAGAGGATAAAACATACACAGAGCAGCATTTATTCGCTTTATAAATTTTCAACCCATTACTCCGCCGCCCTCGAACTCTTGCTCCTCGACACGATCTGAATCTAAAATATTTGACGAAGAGGCGTTAACACTAGTGCGGTATGTTTGTTGTTGAACTAGTTTGACAGAATAGTCTGCCACCAAGGATTTATTTACTTCGTGAATGTGACTACTTAAAGCTGCATAGCATAAGGTCAACATAACCTATGACTGCACCTGCATTACTCACTGTGCATACACAACGAGCACAAAGCAATTACCACACAAATGCTGACCGATGCGCACATATATATCTAATGAGTAAATTATCTGCTGCATTATGATCTCTCAATTGCCCAGCTGGTGAAGGCAAAACAGGAATGGGTGCAGGTTCTCTATCCTGTTCTGTATTCTTCTCAAGTGAGGTAGTGGCAGGGACAATTACAAATGCCTTAATTCTTCACCCCGAGCCCCTCCAGGTTAGGGACGGTTCTTGTTTCTAACCCACGCCTTTGTACATTCTGGAAATATCAATTCTGGACAGGGGCAGGATTCACTATGATATCCCAAGTCAATCACCGAATAACACTCATGGCATTTTTACCAAGCTACCTTTCAAACACGTTTCAAAAGGAATTAATTGTATAATTTTTCAATGAGTCGACACATTGACTGAGTCAATTGGTTTCCTTGCGTACCGTAATTGCCCATCTGCATTTCAACATAGTGGCCAAGATACAATGTTTTCAGGAGGGGAAGAGGACAATGAGGGAGATTGTGTGCAGGAAATTGGTGGCTCAGGTGAAATATTCTGGGTGTTTGATTAGAGAACTTTTCAAAAGGTTGGTTTGTTCATTTTGGAGGTGGCTGTATAGATATGAATAAATCTGGGAAGATTCCACATAGCAGCTTATACATGTCCTGTGGAAAGAAATGACAAAGTGGAATTTACTCATGTTTTACTGTAACATACACTTGCCAAGTTACAAAATATTTTAAAGCACAAATGTATACTAAGAGCAATAGTATTTGGGAATACTATAAGCTACGCATTCTGATTTGGAAATATATCACTGTTCCTTCAGTGTTGCTGGGTCAAAATCCTGGAATTCTCTCCCTCGCTCTAGATAGTAAGTTTGCAGAAGACAGCAAAATTGGAGGTGTATTGAATAATGAAGAAAGTTACCTCAGACTACAAAGGGACCTTGATCAGATAGGCCAACGAGCCAAGGAATGACAGATAGAGTGTAATTTAGATAAATGTCAGGTGCTGCATTTTGGAAAGGCAAATCAAGGCAGGAATTGTACTCTTGGTAAGGTCCTGGGGAGTGTTGTTAAACAAAGAGACCTTAGAGTGCATGTTTATAGTTCCTTGAATGTGGAGTAGCAGGTAGGCATGATAGTGAAGAAGGCATTTGGTATGCTTGTCTTTATTAGTCAGTGCATTGAGTATGGGAGTTGGGCAGTCATTTTGTGGCTGGACAGGACATTGGTTACAATTCTGGTCTTCCTGCAATAGGAAGACTGTGGTGAAACTTGAAAGGGTTCAGAAAAGATTTACAAGGATGTTGCTAGGGTTGGAGGATTTGAGCTAAAGAGAAAGGTTGAATAGATTGAGACTATCTTCCCTGAAGGATTGGAGACTGAGGGCTGACATAATAGAGGTCTATAAAATCAAGAGGGGCATGGATAGGGTAAATAGACAAGGTTTTTTTCCCTGGGGTGGGGGAGTCCAAAACTAGAGGACAGAGGTTTAAGATGAGAGAGGAAAGATTTAAAAGGGACCTAAAGAGCTACTTTTTCATGCAGAGGGTTGTACATGTATGGAATGAGCTGCCAGAGGAAGTGGTGGAGTATGGTACAATTACAGCATTTAAAAGGCATCTGGGTGGGTATATGAATGGGAAGGGTTTAGAGGGATATGGGCCAAATGCTGGCAAATAAATTAATTTAGAATATCTGGTCAGCATGGACGAGTTGGACTGAAGGATTTACTTCCAAGCTGTACAGCTCTATGACTATGACTCTACAATGGCATTGTGGGTCTTCCCTCAGCACATGGACCGCAGCAGTTCAATAGGCACCTCAGCATCACCTTCTCCAGGGCAACTAGAAACAGGGCATAAATGCTGGCCCAGCCAATGATACCCATGTCTCACACGTGAATTAAAAAAAGGCCAGACAATTACCATTAACAGGCACAAGGACTCAATGGACAGATGATGGCCTAGTGGTATTGTCACTGGACTGTTAGTCCAGAGACCCTGGGAATATTCTGGGAACTCATTCCAAAGCTGCAAATGGCAGGTGGTGGAATTTGAGTTCATTAAAAATCTGGAGTTAAGAGTCTAACAATGACCACAAATCCATTGTTAATTTTTTGGGGAAAACTGACCTGGTTCACTAAGTTAAAAATCACATAATGCCAGATTATAGTCCAACAGGTTTATCTAGAAGCACTAGCTTTCGGAGCGCTGCTCCTTCATCAGGTGGTTGTGGAGAACCACCAAATGAAGGAGCGACGCTCCGAAAGCTAGTGCTTCCAAATAAACCTGTTGGACTATAACCTGGCATTGTGTGATTTTTAACTTTGTACACCCCAGTCCAACATCGGCATCTCCAAAACCTGGGTCACTAATGGCATTTAGGGAGGGAAGCAGCCATCCTTACCTAGTCTGGCCTACATGTGACTGCAGGCCAGATTCCTTTGTCTAAAAGACACCAGTGAACCTCACAGGTTCTCAGACTATTCCATAGTTGGTGGACATCGTCATTGATATAGCTTTTGTTTATTTCAGATTCATTAAGTTAACTAAAAGCACATTTTTCCATATATAGAGAGAGAGAGAGAGAGAGAGAGAGAGTCATGCATTAATGTTGAATATGCACACATGTTTATACATAAATGCACAAAGCTAAAATGCATTGGCAAATACATGCAGAGATGTACATATACATACATATGCAGATTATAGCTATGATGTGGATGCATATACACACTAATATATAAATGTATTTGTATGAACATAAATGTCCAGAAATATACATGTATACACAATTCACACAGTAATAAACGTACACCCATGCAAATATTCAGTTGCAACTGTATGTATATGTAAATTTCTACATAGATAAGTAATGACTTCAGGACAACAGTGATGTGGTTGACTCTTATCTATTGTATGAGTAATAAATGTTGGCCTAGCCAGTGATACCCTCCCTCTTCCTGTGTAAAAAAAAGTAATTCCCAGAATGCGTGTAATACATTTATACCGAGAAGGACAGCTTAATGCCAAAAAGCATATACCTAAATGCAGATGAATTCTCCCTGGTGTCCTAGTCACTATTTATCGGTCATTCACAAAAACACATTATCTGGTCATTATTACATTGCTGTTTGCAGGAACTCCAAGTAGTCCAGTTGGCTACTGCCTCTCATACATTAAACAAAACAATGCAAAAAAGTACTTAATTGGTTGTGAAGCACTTTTGGATGTGCAAGGTTGGTTTAGAAATGCCAGCCTTTTTCTTAAATCAATAAGCGTGCTTGCATACTCACAGGCTCCTGCATGTAATGGAATACCTAAACATTCAAAATGCAAAACTGTGTGTGTAATATGGATGCATACTATCTATACATAAGCACATTATGTTTTCATGTGCATATTTACAATAACAGGTTCATCTACATAGAAATAGCAGCATATGCATATATACGTCATTCTATTTTCATATATGCACAGATATGCATCCTTACTCAAGTGTATTTGCATATACATGTGCAGTTCTTATACACTTGTGCAGATACATAAAGCCTATACATACAAATGCATAAGGTAATTTAGTTTGTTATCAGGATGCGGATGTTGCCAACATGGCTAGAATGTATTGTCCCTCTCTATTCTCCTTTATTGAGTAGTTTGCTTTGCTATTTCAGAGGGGAATTAAGAGTCGACATTTGATTTGGCATCACACATGGGCTAGACTGGGCAAGAAAGCAAATTTCTTTGTCTAAAAGACACCAGTGAATCTCACAGGCTCTCAGACTATTCCATAGTTGGTGGACATCGTCATTGATATAGTTTTTGTTTATTTCAGATTCATTAAGTTAACTAAAAGCAAGTTTTTTTCCATATATATATATATATATATATATATATATACACACACAGTCATGCATTAATGTTGAATATGCACACATGTTTACACATAAATGCACAAAGATAAAATGCATTGGCAAATACATGCAGAGATGTACACATACATACATATGCAGATTATAGCTATGATGTGGATGCATATACACACTAATATATAAATGTATTTGTATGAACATAAATGTCCAGAAATATACATGTATACACAATTCACACAGTAATAAACGTACACCCATGCAAATATTCAGTCGCAACTGTATGTATATGTAAATTTCTACATAGATATATTCATTTCTACAGAGCCCTATGCATCCAAATACAAACAGAAATGCAACTAGATAAAAGTTCCTTATCACCTCAAACTTTAATAACTTGGATACATCCATGATAGAAATGAATTGCTAACTGAATCTAAAATGATCATGCATAAAGTTTTGTAGCAATAACATTTCTTGGTTACAAGTGTGAGCAATTTTGATACTTGTTTTAATCTGACTTTCCTAAGTTTCCCCTTTTCTTCTATGTTTGTCATTTTCAAGTACAGTCAGTTCTGCTATAATGCTCATTTCTTCAATGCGAATTGGCTATAACGTGATTGAAGAATTTAGATCATTATTTGTGGGGCACGAACTTTCATTACCTGCATTGGCTGTAACACAATTCCAGTTCCATTGGTTTAAATGGTGCTGCTATTACACAATTTTCTTATAACTCGGGATTACACAGGAATAAAACTATTGCGTTATATCAGAACAGACAGTCACGTAAGCATCTGAAATGAAATGGGGTAAAAGTTAACACAGTATTAAGCATAACATTGGCATTAAAATCATTACTGGTTTTGGATGAAAGTTGGCGTTCCTCAGTGCCATCTCTATAATATTCAGTTTATTTCCAAATCTGAGACTTGGGCTTCATTTGGTTTTCAATAAACAACCTGGAAGTAGTTTTCTCTGAAGTTTGATATTAAGATGAATTTATCTGATTACTTGATTGAAAAAAATGATAAGTGTTTTGGAATAAGAGATGTATTTAAAAATATTTGTTTCATTGACAATGTCATTTTAAATGAAAATAAAAAGTGTAACTTTTCTCAAACAATAGAGCTAAAACAACCATGATGTTCAACAAGTTGGTAACAAGGTCAACAAAAATAAAGAAAGCAGAGTCAGGGCTGAATTACTTTTCTTTTGAAATTAGAAACAATATACAATAACCTTCACCTCTTCTTCAAATAACAATAATTACTTCAGTGGCTGCCAGCAATGACTTTGTCATCAAGTCCATCACAAGTTATTTCTAGATCAGTGTCACAAATTACATCCTATGCGACTGAGACTAAAGTAAACATTTCCTCCTCAGCCTGTCTCCCCAGTGTTTGACACAGTTGACCACGTTACCTTCCTCCAATATCGTCCCATTCTCATTCAGCTTGTTGGGACTCCTGTCACCTAACTCTATTCTTATCTATCTGATGGTAACCAGAAAATCATTTGCAATGGCTTCACTTGTTGCTCCTGCACCATTACCTCTGATATCTTTCAAGGCTCTAAGGATCTATTCCAATCCAAGGGTGAGATCTCTGAATTTGGTGCTGTCAATTTCTCTTTAACTAATTTCAAAGACCCTCTCACTTCATATCCAAATATTAACTCAAAGGGAGTAAACAGAGTAAATTAATTTGGGGCCTCTCTAGTGGGAAACAATATGAATGAGATACCTTTATCCCAATCATTGAGGTAATCCTGACAATATGCTCTTAAGATGGTCTTCAGTCTGATGCCACCTTTCTAAAGCTCCCTGCAATTCAGTATGATACGCACCTGAATTAAAGTGCTATATGCCTAAGCTATCCATGACTTCCTTAAACAGCCTAGCAGTAAAATTAGATCTTGGTCTGATTGAATCTCTCTGAATAGCCCATACCGCATGATGAAAGCTACTAACTCCTCTACCACCCCTTTTGCCTTAATACTCCATAATGGAATTGCCTCCAGAAATCTGGTAGACACACACATTATGGTTAACAAGTATTGGTTCCCACTTCTAGTTTTCAGGAAGGGACCTACACAATCAATCATAACCTGCGTGAAACGTTCTTCGAATGTGGGAATTGGTAACAATGGTGCTGGTCTAAATACTGCCTGTGGTTTACCTAAAACTTGGTACGTATGACATGTACAACAAAAATTAGCCACATCCTTGAGCATTCCAGGCCAATAGAAATGCTTTTGTACCTTAGCCTGAGTCTTCCTTACACCTAAGTGACCTCCTACCGGTAATTTATCTGCTACCGGAACATTTCCTGTCTGTATGCTACCAGCAACACAATCTGGTGCACTTTTGCCCATTTCTCCTCTGCAGTAACCTGCCGTGGTCTCCATTTTCATCTTTGGATTCTATCTTTAAGATAATAATCTTCAGAAATATTCTCTAACTTCTTTTCTAAGTATGCATCAATATATATATTTCTTCTATTGTCTCGTCTTTCTGTTGTATGTCCATTAGCCTTTCAGGACTAAACACGTCTGCCTGACCCTCTGCCTGTTCAGGTTTTTCCTGCACCATTACATCAAACAGGGTGTCCGGTAACTGAACCTCAACTCCTTCATCTTTCTCTTTACTTTTCACTTTGTGCTTATGATAGTGGGATCTTGTTACTACACAGTGGAAAAGTTCCAGGGTATTTTTCTTTTAATTCTTCAGTTCCCTGGTCTTCGTTTGGCTTCTCCACAACAAGGAGTGTCACTCCCACCATGGATCCTGCCAAATTGTTCCCAAGAACAAATTGTATTCCTGGAACTGACACTCTGTCAATCACTCCCTCTCTTACTTCCCCAATCTTGAGTTGGCACTTCAACCTGATCTTACATAGGGGAAATGCTAAATTTATGTCCATCTATCCCACAAATTACCACTGTCTCGGGTAACATGTCTGAAAGAGTGCAAAAATGTTCATCTCTTACTATTAGAGACTGGTTAGATCCTGTATGTCTCAAAATTATAAATTCTTTCCCTTCTCCCCTTGTTCTTTCTGAGTAAACTTTACCTAGAGAGGTGAATGCTTTCCAGAGATCAGGCACTGACTCCATACCCAGCCCCTGCCTAGGCTATGCACCCTCCTGCAGCTCCTCGACTCTTCTTGGGTTTCCTTTACTACTTTCACTAATGCCACTGGCTTAGCCGCTTTTACCACATCTATTCCCACAGTGCCTTTAACGACTAGCACTGTGATTTTACGTGTCCCACTTTATGACAGTAGAAACACCTGAAGCCTTTCACCTCCTTTTCACCCTCTTGGGCTTCTTTTTTAACCTGTGGTAAACTATTACTCATGTGCTCTCTCCACTTTGTTTTGTATTGTAGGATCTCCCTTCTCCCAATTTCAATTTCTCACGGGATGAAATTCTTGCCAGAAGCTAAACTTTGCCTTATGCACCACTGTATATTCATCTGCCATCTTTGCTGCTCTTCTCACTTCCTGAACTTTCTGTTCATCCACATGAATTCTTATGATCTCTGGATGTGAGTTTTTAAACTCCTCCAGCAGAATAATCTCTCTTAGTGTCTCATAGGTTGTTTCTATTTTTACGTCTCGCACCCGTCTATCAAAATGACTATGTTTAATTCTTTCAAACTCAACGTAAGTCTGACCTGGTTCCTTCTTTATGTTTCTGAACTGCTGTCTATACAGTTCTGGTACCAATTCATAAGCACTCAAAATAGCCTGCTTGGCATCTTCATAATCTCTTGACCCCTCATCTGACAGCGCTGCAAATACCTCACTAGCTTTGCCTACCAGCTTAGTCTGAACTAGCATTACCCGCAGGTTCTCTGACCACTCCATCTGCCTAACCAATTTTTCAAATGAAATAAAGAAGGCTTCGACATCTTCCTCATCAAAATGTGGCAGTGTTTTAACATATTTGGATATATCACCACCTTCTCTCTTCATGTCTATCCTATTAACTTGATTTTCCTGACTGAATCACAGCTTCTGAAGTTCAAATGCTCTCCTTATCTCTTTCTTTTCTCGCTTTTTCTCTCTCCCATTCTTCTTTCTCTCTTTGGTCAGCTAAGAATCTTCTCTCCCTTTCTTTATCTTCTAACTCCATTTTTATCAATTGCAATTTATGGGTCACCAATATCCTGGGGAGGAAATTCACTAACGCTCTTCAGGGGGGTTTAAACTAATGTAGCAGGGGATGAGAACCTCAATTGTAGTTCTAGTGTAGACAAAATTGAGGGTAGTGAGGACAGGGAAATGTTTACAAGGTCACAAGAGGGCACTGGCAATCAGGATGTTGGTTATTTCAATGTCAGGAGCATCCAGAATAAGGTGGGTAAACTTGCAGCATGGGTTGGTACCTAGAATTCCGATGTTGTGGCCATTTCAGACACATGGCTAGAGGGGGGACAGGAATGGTTGTTGCAGATTCCAGGACTTAGATGTTTCAGCAAGACCAGAGATGATGGTAAAATAGGTGGGGTATGGCATTGTTAATCAAAGGTGGTATTACAGCAACTGAGGTAATGTTTGAGGATTCATCCACTGAGGTAGTTTGGGCTGAGGTTAGAAACAGGAAAGGAGAGGTCACCCTGTTGGTAGTTTTCTATAGGCCTCTGAATTGTTCCAAGGATGTAGAGGAAAGGATAGCAAAGATGATTCTTGATAGGAGCGAGAGTGAAAGGGTAGTTGTTATGGGGGGACTTTAACTTCCACAATATTGACTGGGAATACTATAGTTCAAGTAGTTTAGATGGGTCAGTTTTTATTCAATGTGTGCAGGAGGGTTTTCTGACACAGCATGTAGACAGGCCAACAAGGGGCAATGCCATATTGGATTTGGTACTCTGGAATGAACGTGGCCAGGTGTTAGATTTGGAGATAGGTGATAGTGACCATAATTTGGTTATGTTTACAATAACAATAGGCAGGGATAGGTATATTACTCAGGGAAAGGGGTATAACTGGGGGAAAAGCAATTATGATGCGATTGGGAAGACCTAGGATGCGTAGGATGGGAAAGGAAACTGCAGGGGATGACCACTCTTGAAATGTGGAGCTTATTCAAGGAACAGCTACTGTGGGTCCTTGATAAGTATATACCTATTAGGCATGGAGGTAGTTGTCGAGAGAGGGAGCCCTGATTTACTAAAGCAGTTGAAGCTCTTGTCAAGAGGAAGAGGAAGGCTTATGTGAAGATGAGGCATGCAGGCTCAGTTAGGGGGCTTGAGAGTTATGAGTTAGCCAGGAAAGATCTAAAAATAGGGCAAAGAAGAGCCAGGACGGGATATGAAAAGTTGTTGACTGTTAGGATCAAGGAAAACCCTAAGGCCATCTATTGGTATATCAGGAATAAAAGAATGACAAGAGTAAGATTAGGACCAATCAAAGATAGTAGTAGAAAGTTGTGTATGGAATCTAAGGACATAGGGGAAGTGCTTAATGAATACTTTTCATCAGTACTCACATTGGAAAAGGGCAATGTTAGTGAGAATAAGGAGATATAGGCTACTAGATTAGTTGGGATTGAGGTTGACAAAGAGGAGGTTTTAACAATTTTGGAAGATCTGAAAATAGATAAGACCCAGGGGCCAGATGGGATTTATCCTCGGATTCACTGGGAAACCACAGAGGAGATTGCAGAGCCTTTGGCTTCAATCTTTATGTCATCATTGTTGACAGGAGTAGTGCCAGAAAACTGGAGGATAGCAAATGTTGTTCCCTTATTTAGGAAGGTGAGTCGGGACAACCCTGGTAATTATAGGCCAGTGAGCCTTACTTCAGTTGTGGGTAAGGTGTTGGAAAAGATTATAAAATATAGGATTTATAATCATCTGGAAAGGAATAATTTGATTAGGGATAGCTAACATGGTTTTGTGAAGGGTAGGTCGTGTCTCACTAACCTTATTCAGCTCTTTGAGAAGGTGACAAAACCGGTGGATGAAGGTAAGGCAGTTGATGTGGTGTATATGGACTTTAGTAAGGCGTTTGATAGGGTTCCACATGGTAGGCTATTGCACAAAATACGGAGTTTTGTGATTGAAGGCAATTTAGCTGTTTGGATCAGAAATTGGTTAGCTGTAAGAAAACAGAGGGTGGTGGTTGATGGGAGCTCAGTTACCAGTGGTTTGCCACAGGATCTGTTTTTAGGCCTCTACTGTTTGTCAGTTTTATAAATGATCTGGAGGTGGGAGTAGACAGATGGGTTAGTAAATCTGCAGATGACGCTAAGGTAGGCAGAATTATGGAGCGTGCCGGAGGACATTGTGGGTTACTGAGGGACATAGATAAGATGCAGAGCTGGGCTGAGAAGTGGTAAATGGAGTTTCATATGGAAAAAGTGAGATAGTTCACCTTCAAAGAAGTAACAGGAATGCAGAGTACCGGGCTAAGGGTAAACTTCTTGGTAGTGTAGATGAACAGAGAGCTCTTGGTGTCCAGTGCATAAATCTCTGGAAGTTGCCACCCAGGTTGATAGGGTGTTGGCGTTTATTGGTAGTGGGATTGAGTTTCAGAGCCACGAGGTCATGCTACAGCTGTACAAGACACTGGTAAGGCCACACCTGGAGTATTGCATGTCATTCTGGTCACTGCATTATAGGAAGGATGCGGAAGTTTTGACAAGGATTCAGAAGAGATTTACTAGGATGTTGCCTGGTATGGAACAAAGGTGTTACTAGGAAAGGCTGAGGGAACTGACACTATTTTTGTTGGAGAGAAGGTTGAGAGGTAAGTTAATTAAGATGTATAAGATAATCAGAGGGTTAGATAGGGTGGAAAATGAGAGCCTTTTTCCTTGGATGGTGAAGGCTAACATGAGGGGACATAGCTTTAAGATGAGGGGTGATAGATTTAGGACAGATATTAGGGGTAGTTTCTTTACTCAGAGAGTAGTAGGGGCATTTAAATGGGCATTGGCCATACATATGGATAATAATGAAACAGCATAGTTTAGATAGACATCAGATTAATTTTGCAGGTCGGTGCTACATCAAGAGCCGTAGGACCTGTACTACACTATAATGTTCTATGTTTAAGATTTTCTAACTCTACTACACTTGTCTGTTTCTCTGACACACCTAAATGCTTAACTAACTCCCTTTCAATTTCATATTCAAACCCCAGAACCTGTTTAGCTATCTTAAGAGCCATTTATCTCACTTTTAACTTAACCAAACACAAGTAACTGAAATTAAATAAATTATCTCACCCAAGTTTTATTTAAAGATCTAGGACATGAATCAGCAAGTGTTTAAATCTGCTGGGATCTTTCACACCTCAAATCTGTACAGATCTCAGACTGAATCTGTCTAACCCTGTCCAAATCATGGACCTGAGCCCCTAAACTGTTACAACACGGCGGTGAACCCTTCTGCTAATTAAACCAATCACCCAGAAAAGCGCACCTCACCTCGTATTCTGTTAAAGTATGAGTGACAGAGAACTCCCAAATTCCAGTAAAGAAAAAATATCAATTTATTTATTATTTACAATTCTAAGCCTCCTTTCTCTTAAATGTTTGTTATCTACCTCCCACTCTATAACAATATACTGCTCTGAAAAAAACCCATATTAAAATTACTTCAACTTAATTTCAAAACCACGCAGTGGCTGTCATCATCAGTGTCTGTTTTCTGCTGGCTGTAGATCTCCCTGGGTCATCTTCGGTCATTTGCTGCAAAGTATTTCATATGAAAAAGGTACATCTGATTGTTGCTCAGGCAATGGCAGTTGGTCTCACTCCATCTAATTGTCAAAATGTCTGCTTCTTTATACCTCTAGCATCGGATCATCTCATTGGTTTAATGTTGGCAAAACAATACATTCATTATCAATTGTTTTTTAGTATCCTGGGTCATAATTTAAACTGATTGGTTCAATTCAAATTGTTGTAAAAATAACAACCAAATCTTAGGTATTTGTTTCACAGCCAAATGTTATATATTTTCAATTTTCCAGTACACGCTGAGACTGCTAGGCAGTCACATGACAGGTGCCTGCAAACTCTCAGTGCAAAACAGCTTTTACTCTCTCTTAAAGGTACAGTACACACCTTCACCTTCATAACAGTCCCATTCCCCAATTACTCCTGTCATTTCTCATCATTGCCTCAGTATTCCTGGCCATAACCCTTCCTACTTATCTCTTCTAGCCTCCTACCTCTCTGGGATATCTATCTTCCTCTAATTCTAGCCTCTTGTGCACTCCCAATTATAAACAGTCGAGACTTGGCAGCCAACCTTCACTTGCTTTGGCTCAAAGCACTGGAATTCTACATCTCTCCAAATCTCAGTCTCATTTTCTTCCTTTCAAACCTTCATTGACCAAGTGTTTGGTCATCTGGTCAAATGACCCTTGATATGGCTTAGTGTCATATTTTATTTCGTACTATTTCTGTAAAGAACTTTGAGGTGTTTTATTATGTGAAAGATACTACATGAATATAAGTTGTCATTGCTATAGTTATATTTGCAAATGAAAGTGCAACTAGACAACAATCAGAGGACACTTTCATGATCTACATCACATTTACTCATGGCAACTACAAAACTACTCCCTCAGCCTGTGTGTGAACCAGCATTTTCTGATCGAAATATCTATTACAGGAAAAAAGATATATTTAGCCAGGAAGATTTGTAGTGTTTAGCATTCACCTGCATGAAAATTACTTGTATGACACTCACCTGCATCAATTTTTTTCAAAAATATACTTATTCATAAAACTTGCAAAAATACATTGCAAAATATTTTGAATTGAATGTTGCAGGATTTGCAATAAAATTTGACTTATCTCCATGCAGCATGTTCCACTGAGAAATGCTCAAATCCAATTTCAATTTTCATGGCCTAATTCTGAGCTATGATTACTCCAATGACTCTTCTATTCACTCCCTTCCACATGAGCTGTTAAGGTTGCTGGTTAAATCACACTAACTGAAGATTTCTGTTGTGAAATTAGTGAACGTCTGCATCTGTGAATAACATAAATATAAAATGAAAAACAATGCACAAAATATCTTATCCATAAGAGTTGGATATGAGGAGGGATAGGTTGATATGCAATTCATTTCAGCAACACAAACACAAATACTAAACATGTTCAGCCTGGGTATTTGCACACACTTTACTGTCATTCATTTAATTTATCATTTCTTGTACTTTTCCACAAAAAGTGCTGTACCCAAGGTCTAAAACCAGGTTAACAAATTTCAAAAATGTCAATTGCTTGCCAACTAAAAATGTTATGATGATAAATAAGTAAATAAGCCATCACTGAAAATATTGTCATCTTACATTCATTAAGATAATTTGCAGAAATACCAGTTTCAGAGGAAAACCAACATTTATTCTGTTTGAGAAGAATATACTCATTTATTTTCGATCAGGCTTGCAGCATGATCACTTGTTTGAGGACATTTGATGTTCAAAATCATGAGAGGTTTGGCAGAATATTTTCCTGTTGGCAAATGGATTGAAAAGCAGAGGGCACTGATTTAACATAAATTGCAAAATGAGCAAAGGCAACATGAGGAAATGCATTTTTGTAGGATGTGGAATGCACTGCCTGAGGGTGTTCTGGAGGGAGATTCAATCATTGCTTTCAAAAGGGAATTGGATAAGCATATGAATAGAAAAGAATTTCTGTCTTCTGGGAAAGGGTGGGATGTGGGACTAGCTGAGTTGTTCTTACACTGAGTCAGCATTGACACATGTTAATATGTTATCCCCCAACATCACGATCTCCTACTGTGCACAATAATCTTTCAGGTAGCACCTTGTCAAACACTTCTGCAATTCCAAGTAATTGAACCCATAACTTGAACATACCGGTGTTGGACTGAGGTGGACAAAGTTAAAAATCACACAACATCGGCTTATGGTCCAACAGGTTTATTTAGAAGCACTAGCTTTCGGAGCGTTGCTCCTTCATCAGGAGGTTGTGGAGGTTAAGATCATGCTCACAGAATTTATAGCCAAAGGAGTCCACAAAGAAAATCCACTTGAATTCAGGACATAAGGAAGTGAAACAGGCACCTTCTCAAGGACTAAGCTGGTATCCAAAATGTCTTTTTCAGGGTTTCAATTTATAAATTTGTCACTTAAAGCAAATATGCTGCTACGGATATTGTAACTGACTTGTCCCATTGAAGTGTTACACTGTAGATATCACAGAATCTCATTATTCCCTTATATTAGTAAAACCTGTAAACACTATTTTGGTGTTTTGAAAGAATTGCTTTGAAATACCAAGAGCACGCTGACTGTAACAGTCAACAGATCTTCTTAACAATGAATGATAATAATATTGCCAAAACAGTTTCCGAGTTCTATATTGCTTAAAGTGCCTGAAACACGTGTGATGAAAATGTTTCATTTTCCTTGTCCAATTACATTCCCCTAGAGAGAAGTTTTACTTTCTACATTATTAGGATCTGTGTTTTTGATGTGCTTCTTGCTGGTCCTGCCAGTTATCAATTAGATGGTCAACTAAACTTGAGCATTAACAGTAAATATTTCAATGCTTCATAGAATTTTAAACAAAGGAGGGCTTGCATTTTCATAGAACTTTTTATGACCACTGAACATCTCAAATTGATTTAGATCTAATGTAGACATTTGAAATGAATTCATTGTTGTAATGTAGGAAAGGCTGAAACCATTTTTTTTAAACTACCACAAACAGCAATACAATAATGATCAATTTGGCTGACTTCAGTGAATGTGATTTTGGGGTGATTTGCAGGAATGAACAAAAGTCAAACAAAAGTTCTGCTTGTTTAAGAACTGAACTTTCTGTTGACTGAGGATAATTCCAGCCAAATTCTATTCTTCAGAATAAAACTAAAATGTCAATGCATATGTATAATGATTGGTTTCCACATAAACACAAAATCTTTTCCTATGTCACTTTCCTATCTTCCATCTCGCAAACTCCCTCACCCCATTCCTGAACTATACATACATGTGGGCAGCATATGGCACAAAAATCAGTTGCTGTAATTACAGTCAGCTTCTTTGTGATTGTAAACAACTGGGTTGCCAGGGTTTGTGGTAGGAATCTCACTTCATCAACCATTTCATGTATCTCCATGTGTGCTGCCATAAGGCCTTGTACTTAATCAAAAATCCATTCTTCTATTCTACTGTTAACTCCAGTTTGTGCTTTATAAAGAGCAGACAAAATCGGTTTCATCTCTTTTCAGTTCATTGTCTCCCTGTTCCAATCCTTGCAATTTCTTTCAGCCCTACGATTCCCAAATGGAGCCAACACTTCAAACACTGGATTCAAGCACCACTCATTTTAATCTTTTCATCTATGGTCGCTATGCCTTTCATTCCCTGCTCTACAATTCCTTCAGCCTCAGGATCACATGTCCCAATGTCTCCTGATATAGGTCATTTTCAAATACTGTTTATTAATATTCCTGGGAAATCTCCTAGAGACATTCTATTATATTAAAGGTGCTTTATAAATGTAAGTCTTCAAAACTTTTCACTGGCAGATTGGCAATTAACATTGATATCAGTGACCCTGTGATAGGTAGGATTTCTGCTCCTGACCACACATTGACTTTTCAGCTGTAAGCTGCATTGTGATGGAGTTGAATTCATCTGTAATGCCCATCTTAGAGCAATAGCCTGCTGACATTCAATATCCATGTACTGGGGCATTATTCTCTTCTCCAAGTACAAAACGATTACCAGGACCAAAGCTACAGCCCAGGAATGGGTGGAAATTATAAAATATTCAGCATGAATGGATTTAACTGTTTCCACTCAAGTTCTATCCTTCATCCAGCATCACTTAAATAAATTATCTAAATCATCACTTCATTGCTGGTTGTAGGTCCTTATTCTGGTCAGTGCCTTGTGTTCTACATTACAACTGTGGATTTATCAAAATATTCTTACAGGTGCTATATGAATGCAATTTATTTGCATCTAAGGCGGGGGGGGGGGCACTTAATCACAAAAGGCTCCAACTCATACTGGTATCAATGAAGAAAACTTTATTTGGTTGTTTAAAAAGCCCAATGAATTCATTAATGTTCTTTGGGGAAGGGGAACAGCAGGCTTTTTCCCATTGACCTGTATGTGACTTTAATCCCACATTAATCTTAGAAGCTTAGTGCCTGATTTTAACTCTGGAAGTGAATGGGTTTTGAATGAGTTAAAATATTGCCCACATATTCATTGAAGAAAGCCTCACAGTCCACCATATCCCTTTGAAAGAGCAATCCTGTAGCAGCACTACCCGCTTCTGTCCCCATAGTCCTGTAAAATGTTGCCCATCTTGTACTTAAATCTAGGTAGTTCTCTGAAGAGACCCAGCTAGACAATTCAGCTCCACTGGGAATGGGCAATAAATGTCAACCTTTCCATCAACATCCACATCCTGGGAATGTACTTTTTTTTAACAAAAGCTTAGCAGCCAGACACTGGGGAAACACGAGAGGGAATGAGATATGATAAAAGTGAAACATAATGTTACAAAGGGGAAGCACTAGACTGGAAAAGAAACACTGAACAAACATGCACTGAGCATTATAGGACAATAAATTGGATTTACTGTATTTTATCACCACTTTGCCCAGACAGTCTCTTTCTGCTATTACGGGAGAAGGTGCCAGCAAATACCTTTCTTTATCTCATACCACTTCAAGCGTGAACTACTGTCATTGGGTTGTTTTCAAAGCACCTCCTAGCTTCAGTTTCATATTGACTTGCCTAATAGCATTGCACTCTAACTCACTGTTAGATGCCTTGCTGTTCTCTCTGCTCTAGACTGATAGCTAGCATTTTGGAGACCACTTTACAAATTCTGCTTTCTTCTCAGCAATTTCCTCTGATGCTGGTTTCTTGCAAATACCTCCTTTTCACTGGAAGCAATGCCTCAGCTTCGCATCTAACAACAGAAACATTTCCTTCAACTTCTGATTAAAACCAAAGTAAGACTGAATTTACACAGATCCAAAGAATTCTGAAGGTATTGGGCAGGTAAATTAGATGATTTAAAAGGCATATGGGACACGCACCTAGCCGAGACATATCAAAATGAGGAGGTTATGGCAGAACTATTCAAAATGCAATTTCAGCCACAGCCAAGCACTGCCCTGGTTAACACATTATAAGAGAGACTTGATTGCACTCAGAAGGGTACTGTCAGAACTGGAGAATTTTAAACAAACACAGAGAATGCTGGAGAAACTCAACAGGTCTGGCAGCATCTGTGGAGAAAGAAACAGAATTAATGTTTTGAGTCCAATATGACTCTTCTTCAGCGTTAGAGAACTTTAGCTGTGGGGGAAAAAATGGATAGGCTTGGATTGTTTTCTTTTGAACAGATCAAGCTTAAGGGAGACATAACTGAAGTATGCAAAATTGTGAGGGATCCAAGACAATGGGTAGGAAAAACCTAATTCCCTTACAAAATTGGTTAATAAATCAAGGAGGCAGAGATATATAAAGCAATCAACAGGAATGAGTGAATTGAGGAGAACTATTTTCATCCAGAGAGTGGGATTGGCCTAGTTACACTGTCTCAAAAGGTTTTACAGGCAGAAATCCATATCACATTGAAAAGTAACTTGGATATGCATTCAAAGTATTATAGCACTCAGGGCTATAAATTGAAAACTGGAGAGTCAAATAAGGCCAGATAACTGTTTTAGAGCCAGCACGAACATGACGGGCCAAATGGCTTGCCGTAAATTTTCTATGTTTTTTGTGTTAAAAAATCCCAACTAAAAAAATGATTGTATCCCTTTAATAACTGCACCTTATGAGCAGTTTAATATTAATACGGCCTTTAAACAGAGTATGGAATCTCCTTCAGATATTTGATGAATGCTGAAGAGACAACAACTATTGCTTATTTGCAACCATGATCTAAAATACACAGGATTTAAAACCTGATTGCAAAGCTACTCACAACTTTCCAGCTTGGGGGCAGGGAGGTCCCAGGAATAGGAGGGCATGGTGGTGTGAAAACACTATAGTCAGTCATCCAATTTCCCTGTCTCCACATGTCCATATCTCCCCTGAAAATGATCTTACCAGTTTCAAAACCTAATCTATGCTTGAGGGAACTGAGGAAAAGTAATGGGATCACTTTGAATGGGAACAGGCAAAGTCTCAAGTGAACTCACAGAGCACAAAGAATCCTTCCACAGTGAGAAAATCCCTTCACTAAATCATGGTTAGACCATCTTCTCAGGTGAAGCTGTAGTTTGAATGGAGCTCTTGATTTTGTTTTTTTTTCCAAGTGGCATGGTACATTTTTTTAGAAGCCATACCAAAGTATGAACATATACGCACTTACATTCTGTTTTTATATAGAGAAGGAGAGGGAAGGATTCAAAGAAGATTAATGAGAAGGGGGAGTGGGACCACAGTTATTTGAGAAGCTACAGAAGCCAGGATCCAAAGTACAGATAAGGTTAAGGGGAGATTCGAATATCATATATACAATACATAAAATAAATGTTATAAGTTGCATCAATAAATAAGGATTAGTGGCTGCATTGATCTCAAAATTACTGTGAAGGAGGGATAATCTCCAATGTAGTGTGAATGGATGAAGGTGACCTCCAGATTAGTTTGCATAATGAGAGGGGTTCGGGAGTTGGAACCTCCCGACTATTATAAGTGAGTGATTGAGGGTCATCTCCTGATTCATGTGATTGGTGAGGGAAAGGTTGACCTATGCATGAGTAGGAGTGTTAACAAGGTGGTAATACTTCTGTAGGGCTTGCTACATGGACAGTGACATTTCGATTTCTCCCCATCACAAAAATTAACCCAGGGTTTGGTTCCTTCTATTTTGGAGCAACCTTCATGGAGAGGAAGCAAGACATTTACAAGGATATAAGGGATGAAAAGTTCTTTTTTTTTGGGAAGGAAGGGACAGAATATAAATGTTAACACTATTAGTCTAAGTGTGTAAATACTTCAGCTATTGATTTCATGCCAGTGGTTGTTAATATACTGCTGTTTCCAAGAGGCTGAGAGTTCAGTACTTAATGTTATTTATTCTATAAGAGGTAAACTGTCATACACCAACACTAATCCTTGGTGACATGGCGTCACTGTGGCTATAAACCTTTGGTTGCTGTCCCCACTTGGGACACATGTCTGGGAACATGGCCCAGTGTCACAGCGACAAGGATAACTTGCAGGAAAGATAAAATCTCATTAGTCACCAGACACTATATGGCAACAATTTCAATTTTCTAGGTTTTTTTTTAACTCACATCCAGCATATTTTGTTCATTTACAATAGACCAGGATTAGCTTTATGCGATTTCTATACCTATTCGTCCAAAGCTGCTAATTAAATTAAGTTGTAGGTGTTGATGAATCCACGTGCTACCTCACATCAAGCAATTGTCTGGTTAACCCAAGAGCCGATTCAAAACCTTTTTAGATAGAATAGAATCAGAAAGCACAGGCAGTTGTGCCCTTGGTAGCTTATTGTAAAGACTATGAAGTTAATCCCACTCCCTCACTTCCCTATAACATTACAATTTATTTCCTTTCAAGTAAATATCCAATTCCTTTTTGCTAACTACAATTAAATCGGCTTCCTTTTCAGGTAGTTCAGTTTTTGAAGTGACGGACTGTAATAGTTTTGCTGTTTAGCTGTAAGCACGTTACTATTGTATTTAATATTTTGAACATGGTTCTGCAAAATAGCTATCATCATTTTAATGCAATTATGTAATACTATTTGTAAGAGCATCCAACTTTAATTTTCATTTGATAAATTTCATTCTCCAGAATCTATCATGATTTTACTGCTGAAACATATTGCATGTAAAAGAATATACTATAATATTTCCAAATATTTGGAAAAGGAATCAGTGTAGCACACAAGCTAGGTGGTATGACATAATATTATAGAGAGTAAGACTCTACTCTGTAAAACTGGGGTGACAGTCACCATGTATTTGCATGATCCTGATAATGAACAGTTAGTTGTAGTAATCTGTTTAACTAGAATTAATACAGTTTGCATTTTACTGATCAACTTTTCATAAATGTTGGATATTAAATCCCAACAGGTTTACACAGTTTGAGATATCTGCAGTGTGCACCTTTAATGCACAAAAACTAAGGCATTTAGCAATCACACTATTGAGTCAATATAAAATATGGATGTTTTATTTTTATTTGGGGTCATCATAATCTGGTTGATAACCCACCTCTATGAAACGTAAATTCACAATCTGTTCATTTTTCCTTTTTGATAAATGTCTTTGGATAATAATGGATACTTCAGATTAGAAAATACTGACTCTCAGTCATCCCTTTCGGCCTTCACATGGATTGAAATTTAATTGAGATGTTAGTAATGCTAACCTTACCATACAGATTTCTCTTCTCTCACTGAATCCTAGAATTCCCAATAAACTGCTGAACTAAAACAACTTGCATATTTTGCCTTTAAGGTGTCAGATCCATTATTCCGGAAACTCTCAAGCATTTCTTTCTTGGCAAGAGTGAATAATGACTCATGCTATACAACTGGTATATAGGAGATTGCTTTTTGCAGGCTTGCAGACGCATTTGTCGGTAAACAGACAGTGCTTAATGATATTACACTTCACAAATACAAATAGCTTCCCAACATATTCAATTATAACATCGACAGAGATCCATTGTATAAGAAACACATTGAATTAATATAGCATCTTTCACGTCCTGAAAACATCCCAAAGCATTTCATAATTAATTACTTTTGAAGTGTAGTCACTGCTATAATGGAGGAAACTCAGCAGTAAATTTATACACAGCAAGGTCATACAAACAGAATTAAATGAATGACTGGTAGCCATTTGTTTTGCAAGTATTGCTTGAAGAATAAATATACTGAAATTAATCATTCTATATAATGTGAGGAAAAATCATACTTGTTCAAAATCTGATGATATAGCATATTCTACATATTGGCATTTGCTTTTCAGTCTGTCAGCTAGGGATTTTGTCATTTTGTTTTCAGTTCTGAAGTTTTGTTGAAATGACATAAGCTTGACTTCCTTTTGTGAAAACCACAATTGAAGGCAAGGAAAACAGGCCACCAACTTTGGGTAATTAAACATTCCTCGTCGAGTCATGCTGTGGGTATGTTGAAAGGATGAATAATTTAAGCTGCTGTGAAAGGCAAGATTAAGAACATTTAGGTCTGTATGATTTTGGGCAAGATGTCTGATCTTAAGATAGTTGTTTCATTCTCATTTATCCAACAACAACTACTCAGATTTCAGAACAAAAAAAACATAAAGAAGCCATGAAACAGATAACAAACAGATCTGTTTTCTGTACTGTCCATTGGGTGGGGGTGATTAATATTATCAAGTTCCACAGATATTTTCATGAATAAATAGTGAGATGGACAGTGAACGCATTGAAACTGACTTGCTGACCATTCATAACTATGGAGCTATGTTTACTTGAGTAACAACTTACAGATAGAGTGAAAGAAATGGAACGTTTGTATGTTTTAGTCAATGGACTATAACAAATGATTAAGTTTCTCATTGAGAATGAGTGAGATTTGACAGTCTTGTGTTTCTTCCAATTGTCAGAAGACACAATTCAAAGATTCAACATATTGTACCTATTGATGCTAAGTTCCAGTCAATCAGCTAGAGGTTTTCTTCCATTTTGTTTCAGAGCCAGTAACATAGCATGTGAGAATAAAATGGAAACTACAAGATGTCTTTATGTAACACCTTTAATGTCGTAAAATGTTACCATGGTATTTCACAGGAGCATTATCTAACAAATATTGAGCCATTTGAGGAGATAATAGAGCAGATGACCAAAAGCAACAGGTTTTAAGGAACATCTTAAAACAGAGGAGACAACAGTTCAGATTTAGTAGGCAAATACCAGAACCTAGAGCCTTGAAACCTGAAGAAAAAACTGCCAGTAGTGAAGTGATTAAATTATGGGAGGTCAAAATTTAAGGAGTGCAGAGATATTAAAGAATTATAGAGCTGTTGGAGATTATAGAGATAGGGAGGACACAAGGTCATGGAAGAATTTAGAAATGAGGGTGAGAATTTTAAAATAGTGATGGTGACCACTGGATGCTAATGTAGGTCAGTGAGCACAGGGTGGTAAGTGAAAGAGATTTGGTATGTGTCAGGACTTGGGCAGCAGAGTTTTGAATGAGCTGATATTTATATCGTGATAAAGTTGAGGGATGGATTTCTACTTCAAAACATTGCTATAGGAGGTTCATTAATGGCAGTGACAGGTAGCATGTTGTATAAGGTAAAGGTTCTGAAAGGGTTAATGTTGAAGACTGCGCTAAGCTCCACACTATATGATGTGGTCATAAGGACTTATTTGCCGAAAGGTAGAACAGATCTGAATCTCTAAGGACACAGATCTTTAGGCTCCTTCATAGTTTTTGTAACAATGTCAATCCTACGAATGTAACTTGTACTCGATTGCTATCATGCAATAAATTAGATCTTTCATAAGGCAAAAGTCTCTTCTCATTAGACAACTTAGTAGGTTTTCTTTTACTACATCAGATAAATGAGACTTTGTAGATCCCAACCTAAAAGGAAATTTGTGGCGGCAAATTGACTTTACAGTGACCAAGACCTAATTAGTTCATACAACATGGTGCTAGTGGTGTTTGTCTGAAGACTAGACCATTACAGCTTTGTGACAGCAGTGGGATTAATATTCAATTTAACTGTACAAAATTAATTACAGTGACCAAGAGGCATTTCCAGTTACAGCTTTTAGAACAACTTAGACAGGCAGCCTGCAGCAGACAAACTTGTGATAAGATTCAACAGGGGATAATCTATCGACAATGCTAAAGGCACTTCAGACTTGCTAAGAGAAGAAAGAAGTAACTGAAAGCTCGAAGCTACAAGGTATACTAGTCACACCAGTCAGGTACTGATGAACCGAAGAATGCAGTCTTGGTTAGATATTGAACTACAGGGCAACAGAGGTTTTATGGGTGAAGGTGAAATCCCTCCAGTAAAGGGGAAAACTTAAAACAAAACACAGTGCAGTTACAGCTTAAGGTAAAAATAAGCAAGCAATATGTACAGTTGCAGTAGGGGAAATCAAGAGCTATAGAAATCATTTAAACTGACGTTGTAGCACTGGGAACATTAGAAAGCCAGAATTAAAGTGATAATGGATAAAATTAGGAGCCTAAACAGACAAATCTTGTACTAAATACACAGCAAGTCTCAAGTAGCATGACTGAGTATATGAGCCCATTGGGTTCAACAATAAAGCAATCACAGGAGGTGAATGTGAGTATCCAGCCCTTTCAACAGGTATCGCATCTCTACATGTCACCACAGATTGGCCAGAAGATCGAGAGTAATGATTTGCTGCACAGATTAATGAATAAACTGCACACAGTTCCATGGAAGCCACTACTCAGGAGAGATTACCAATGTCTGCAGATTTAAGTCATGGTTAAGAATAAATTACCTGACTCAGTGATTCGGGATACTGCTGGGAAGAAAATGGCTGATGCAACAGAGCAGCCATCTTCCATGGAGGATATTCATGAGATTTGAGGTTTTTCCCAGTTGATATTATAGGGCAATTACCTGATTCTGTATGAATGGGTTCCTCAAGAAAAGATATCAAAGATAAAAGGTCCTCAGGTGTAAAGAGACATTACAAACCCATAGAAGGTCAAGAACAGAATCAAGGTAGACTGTCCTTAAGCAAGATCTACTAAGCTTCCAAGTCTAAAGAGAATGCATTCTGGAAGAACAAATAAATGTCTAGACCTCCTAAATTTGTAAAGCCTAGGGGCAGATGTGATAATGGTAGAAGTCATTATGCACATGAATGCATAAATTATTCATTATTGGAAAAAAGCTTGGTGTGAGTTACTGTATAAAATGAAAATTATGAAAGGGTTAATGCAGTTGACTGCATTAATGTCCACATCATCTGATGATGTTGTAAGGTTTTAGTGGGGAAAGACAGAACAGCCTGGTTCTCAAAGGAGACAGACCCACTATCTATGTCTCCTCAGACGCTTAGTAACAATGTCTATCATGCCAATGTAAATTGTATCTGATTGCTATCATGCAACAAACGAGATTTGTTTAAGACGAGAGCCTCTTCTCATCAGACAACCTGGTGGTTTTCTTCCACCACACTTGACAAAACAGACCCTGTAATCCCAAGTTAACAGGAGGAGGATGACAGTAAATTGACTTTATGGTGATTAAGGGTTGTGCTAGCTCACACAACATGACGCTAAGTGTTGGTGATCAGAAGATTTGCTGCACCATTACAATTTAGGTCCTGTGTAGACTTTCACGCAGTGAGATTGTGGTACATAGCAGAAGCTGCAATCAAGTCCTAGATTATCCAGGAGCAACTTCACCAGAAACTCAGTCATACGCAGTTTAAAAATGCCTATGATGCATTTCCACATCTGGAACATCCCTGATATATTCCTCCCTTGTCATGCACTATGGGACAGGTTCCATACATTTTCAGCTTGTTTGGGTTCAGAGTGCAAAGAAAATTCAGGAAGGGTGGGTCACATTGTCCAATCTAATTAGTTTAAACTTATCTGCCGACTACTAAATCAGTATTTAAATTTCTCCCTGCTCTATAGTGACCCATTCTGTGATATAAAAAAGATGTTTTTCATTTCAGAATCGGAGCATCACTGAAACTTCTGCTGCAACATAGAGAAATGCAATTACCATTTTTTACATCGCAAGATTCCACGAACAACAATGAGAATAATGACCATTCGTCTTTCCTGGCTGAAAAGTGATTGTCAACGAAAATACTTGGAAAACGTTTGCTCTCCCTCTTCACAAATGACAGTATTTTAGTATGGGAACTGATGTTGGGGTCTCAATCTCCCTCACTGGCACCTCTGAGCACCAGTTAAGAGACTTGAGTGCACAATGTCGGGTGACACTTCTGTCCAGTATTTGGGGGAGTGCTGCACGCTCGGAGGAGCAGTTTCCTACTGAGTCTCTGTAGTCCGTGCATGGTCCACGTGAGAGGACAGTTCCGCGTATCCGAACACGGCATTTCCAACTGCGTAGCTCTAAGCCAAAGCTAATCTTTTTCAACATTAATTGCCCCCGTCCTCCTTCATCAGAGCACCAACTCTCATTATTAATAAATTAAAAACGGACTCTTGTGGCTTAATTGGAGTTTGTTTGGAGAAGGAATCAATAACCATTTCCAGCTCATTGATCTGTGATTGATGGTGATTGGTTTGAGTTCTCGCCAGCCGATAATGGGAGGTAACAATGACCAGGAGACGGACTGAGGTTGGGAGCTGAAAGCGCCTCCAATTAGGAAACCGCACTCTCCAGGGACACAGGCTTTGCTATTGTCCTCGGCTGTGCTGAAGCCGAGAGGCCGGCAGCCAGGCGTCAGGCCGAGGAGCGGGGATGGGGGGAGGCTAACCCGGACAAAAGCGCCGCCTCTGTTGCCGACAGATCTCGGCCTCCAATTCCATTCCAATCCCAGCCCAGGACAGGGTGCTGTCCCGAAATAAGGGTCTGACCAGACGGCCGCCCCTTCAGCCATCACACAGGTAGCAAAGGCCAGTGTTGGCAATGCAAGCCGAGCCTGGGAAATCTCCATCCGGGAAGAGAATCACCCGCTTCGGCACAGCCTCAAAACCCCCCTGCAATGTCCCAGGATAATACTGTAACCGAAGATTCCAGTTAACGGATGCCTAACTACCACACTTCACCGACAAAGTGTACACAATCGCGTTTGCCTGAGTCTGCCACTGGGTTAGAATCAGTCTGTTCTATTTACACCTGCTTGGGTTTCCTACTGTTTTCGCTCATATTCTGTCTGCAATATTTTTCGCACTTTCATTTACTGGCTGCACTGTTAATATTGTTTCACAGCGGATTGACGTTGGCTATTTTCGTGTGTACAATATTTGCATTACTTACACATCAGACTTTGCAATATTTACACGCTGGCCATTATTTCCACTCACTCACGTTTTATATTCTTCAGATCGGTGCAGCGATTTTACATGTGGTGTATACACACTGCTGTTTGCAGTCACACCATATTTCGTACATACTGGCATTCTGTCTCAGAAATTTGCACGAATTCTGTTTTTACACTTGCCAACTTATTCTAGTTCTGTTAAATTTCACAAATATAAACCAATACCAAACCACCACTGGCAAAAACAAAGTGCCAAGCAAGCGGCCCAGGATTAACCATGAGCAGAAGCCAAAGAACTGGATTCAGGCGGAGCATACAGCAGTGAATGACTGGATTTCGCCTGGTATTAATTGTGAAGTGCATACTCTCCTAACAAAATCCATTCATATTCAAACATACATTCACATAAACCCGAATACATTCATACATCTGACTTTACCTGACCTTTTTTTTTCATACAGAGCTCCTTTAAAAAACACTTTCTCAGTTTTATCATCTTTTGTGGGCAACCTGCTTACTCTTTTCTCCCTCTCATTAGTTCCAGTCATTATATACAGTTTCCATTGTGATTCTCTGCGTATAAATGCTGCTCTACCTTTATTCAAGTTGCAATTGGCACTGTGCTCCATGTTATGGGAAGTATTGACTTTGTTAACTAGTATGTGTATTTAATAAGACCATAAGATGTAGGAACAGAAGTAGGCCATTCAGCCCATTGAGTCTGCTTCACCATTCAATGAGATCATGGCTGATTGTCATGATTTGGAGATGCCGGTGTTGGACTAGGGTGTACAAAGTTAAAAAATCACACAACACAAGGTTATAGTCCAAATAAACCTGGTGTTGTGTGATCCTTAATTCCATGACACAATAAAAATCAGTCTATCTCAGCCTTGAATGTAACTAACAGCTCAACCTCTCCCGCCCTTTGTGATAAAGAGTTCCACAGCTTCACAACATTTTTGAATCATTCATGGGATAAAGGCATTACTGGCTAAATCAGCATTTATTGCCCATCCCTAATTGCCCAGAGAGCAGTTAAGATCCCATTGCTGTGGGTCTGGAATCGCATGTAGGGCAGTCCAGGTAAGGATGGCAGTTTCCTTCCCTCAAGAACCAGATGGGTTTTTCCAATAATCTTCAATGGATTCATGCGGCCCAGGGTTAACTCTTAATTCGAGCTATCTATTAAGTTCAAATTCTACTATCTTTCTGAGAGATTATTTCCTACTCACCTCTGCTTTAAATGTATGACCTTTTTATTCTGAGATTATGCTCTCCAGTAAAGGACTGTCCCAAATGGTGAAACAACCTTTCCCCATCTACCTTGTCAAGTCTCTTGAGAATCTTGGAAGATTTAATAAGGTTGTCTTTCATTCTTCTAAATTTGAATGAATGCAGACCCAAACTACTCAACCTCTCCTCATATGGCAATCTCTCCATACCCAGTATGAGTTGAAAAGTGTGACATGGGAAAAACACAGCAGGTCAGGCAGCATCCGAGGAGCAGGAGGATCACTGTTTCGGGCATAAGCTCTTCATCAGGGATGTGCCTACTGAACCTTCTCTGGGTCTCCTCCAATGCCAATCTATTTTGCTTTACATAGGGGACCCAAAACTGTTTACAGTATTCCAGCTGTGATCTTTCTGATGTCTCGTATAGCTTCAGCAAAACCTTTATTCTCCACTACCTTTGAAAGAAAGTCCAACATTTCAATTGCCTTCCCTATTACTTGCTTGGTTTTGTTGCTAGATTTTTGTGATGCATGGGCAAGGATTTCCAAATGTCCTTGTTCTGTAGCTTTCTGAAGTCTTTCTTTATTTAAACAATATTTAACTCCCCTATTCTTCCTGTCAAAGTGCACAACCTCACATTTTCCCACATACTATCTACCAAATTTTTGCCCATTTGCTTAACTTGTCTTCTGATGTGTGTTTGCATGTGTTGCTGTGTATGTGAGTCTGTGTTTGTACACATCAGTATCCTTGTTTCTGCATGTATTGTATATTTGTTGAGTTCATGTTTTAAATTCAGTTTTGGTATGTGAGCTTTGCTGGCAACTCTGGCATTTATTACCCAATAATAGTTGCACTGATGAGATTGTGGAATTAACCCTTCTTTTTGGAAGTGAATTGATAAAACCTAAGTTGCTTACTTGTCCACTAAAAGGGACGGTTAAGAGTCAATCACACTGGTGTGTTCTTGAAGTGAAGATGGACCAGTGCAGATAAGGATGGCTGGTTTCCTTCTCTAAAAAGCATTACAATTTCAGTTTAGGTTTTAAGACAATCTATCAAATCTTTTTATAAAAGTGAATTCCAATTCCCACCATGGGGTTTGAACTTACATTCTCTGCATCACTAGAACAGTAACGAATCCACCACACTTCAAATCTTATTTCCAAATGTTTCACTTTACATTTACATTGAACTGCATCTGTCGTCTTATTTTCTTCTCCTGCCGCATGTTGTCACAAATGTCATTACAATTGGTAATTCCTATACATTGCACCAAATGATATTGCTCCATTAATTCCTGAGTTCCATTCCAGTTCACATTTGTGCTTCAGCTCTCTGCTCTAAAGATCTACTCTTGAGCTAGTATTCATTTCAAAACATATTGCATAGACAGGCAAACAGGCAATTTGGCCCATCAAGTCCACACTGACCTTCTGAAGAGCATCCCACCCCATCCCTGTAACCCTGCATTTCCTATGGCTAATCCATCTAACCCACAAGCCATGGGCAATTTAGCATGGCCAATCCACCTAACCTGCACACTATGGGCAAGTTAACATGACCAATCCACCCAGCCTGCAAATCTTTGGACTGTAGGAGGAAACCCATGCAGATACATAGAGAATGTACAAGCTCCACGCAGTTAAACCTGGCTCCCTGGCACTGTGTGGAGCATTGCTAACTACTGAGCCATCATACTGCCCCAATTTGCTTTATCTTTTTTTAAACATTTGTCTTTAATCAATCCTAGAAACATTTGTGGAGAAAGAAACCAAATTCACATTTCAGGTCAATTAAATGATTCATATAAAAGTTAAAAACTGTGGATGCTGAAAGTCTGAAATTAAAAGAGGAAATGCTAGAGAAACTCATCAGTCTGGCAGCATGTGTCAAAAGAGAAACAGAGTTTATGCTTCTTCTTCAAAAGAAGTGTCATATCAGACTCAACTCAAATGTTAACTCTGTTACTCATTCCACAGATACTACCAGAACTGTTCCTTTCCTTCAGCATGTTCTGTTTCGATTCAATTATTCAATTCAACTATCCATTCCTTATTCTGACTGGATAATCAATACAGTTAATTTATTTATAAATATACCAACAATAAAGGTCCAAATGAGTCAGACAGAATCTCATCACTGGATTTAATGTGAATTTGGAGGAAATAATAGCATAGAATTTTGCATCTATGTATTCTGTCTGTCTATCATTCTCTGATAAATACATCTCTATGTAGCCACCTGCTCCATCACTACAACTCCTTTTCTTTCTTTTGTTCTTTGCTGTGATGTATCATTGATGTTTTTTGGTATTCAGAATGTGACATTGAATTGCAGTTCACATGCTATAGTTACCCCCACAGAAAGGGAGTTCCAGGAATTTGACCCAGCAACAATGAAGAACAGTAATATAGTTCCAAGTTAGGATGGTGTGTGGTTCAGAAAGAAACTTGCAGAAGATTGTTGTTGTACTTTTAGGTATAGATTTGGTAATTACTGTTAAAGAAGACTTGGTGTGTTGCTGTAATCGTGGAGAGGTGCTGGAGGGATTAAATGGTGAAGGTAGCGGGTGGGTAACAATGTCAAGCAGGCTGCTTTGTCTTGGTGGCATTGAACTTCTTGGGTATTGTTGGAGCTGCACACATTCAGACAAGTGTAGGATATTCCATCCCACTCCTGACCTGAGCCTTTTAGATGTTGGACAGCTTCAGGGACTCCAGAGGTCAATAGTAACTCCCAGAATGTTGGTGATTGGGGTTTTATGGATGATAACACCAATTAACGGCAATGGTAGATGGTCAGATTTTCTTTTGTTGGAGATAATCAATGTTTGGCATCACATTCCTGATGAAGGGCTTATGTCTGAAATGTCAACTCTCCTGCTCATCGGATGCTGCCTGGCCTGTTGTGCTTTTCCAGTGCCATACATTTTGATTCTGATTTTCAGCATATGCAGTCCTCACTTTCTCTCAGTTGTGTGACATGAATGAATGTTACTAATTACTTATTAGCCCAAGCCTTAATGTTGTCTGGATCTTGCTGTAACTGAACATGAAATGCCAAGTACATCGTGCAATCATCAACAAGCCTCCCCAAATTCTTATGATGGATAGAAGACCATCAATGAAGAACATGAATATGGTTGGACCCAGAGCATTATCCTGAGGCATTACTGCAGCAATAAATTGGAATTGAGGGGATTGACTTCCAACAAGCACAACCATCTTTCTATGTGCCAGGTATGAATCCAATTAGTGGAAAACTTCATTGCAATTTCTATTGACTTCAGTTTTCCAATGCTGTTTGATGTAAGACTCAGTCAGATGTTATCTCAAAGTCAAATCAAAGAAAGTCAGTCTTTCCTATTAATTTGAATTCAGATCTTTTGTCTATGTTTAGTTGAAGGGTATATTGGACCTGAGTCACCATGATGGAAACCAAACTGAATGATAGTGAGTAGGTTACTTTGGTTACTTTTTTTTATTCAAGTTTTGTATTTAAACCAAACCAGGTAAGGACAGCAGGTAATGGACAGAGGTAAATGCATTTTTTTTCAATAATTGATGGTGGTTTCATGGTTATCACTGAGACCAGCTTTTTATTCAAAATATATTAATTGAGTTCAAATTCCATCAGCGGTCATGGTGGTATCTCAACTTGTGCCCCTTGAACCAATGTCTCTGAATTACTGGATTAACAATATTGCCACTGTGTTACCACCTCCCTCTGAGTGCCACTTGATAGCATTGACCTCAATACCCTCCATTATTTAATAATCATTGAGACCAGACTGGGAGAATAGCAATTCTTTGGCTTGGATCTGTTTTGTTTCTTGACAAGAGAATATACCTGTGAAATGTTCTACATTGTTGGGCAAATGCCATTCTTATAGCTGTACTGGAATTGCTTGCCTTGGGTTAGTGCCTGGCTTTGAAGCAATTACTACTGTCAGGATATTATCAGAGCCTATAGCCTTGAACTATTGAATGTCTTCAGTAATATTTTCCAGTCATGTGGAATGAATTGAATTGATTGAAGGTTGGCATCAATGATAGTGCAGAACCAGGGAGGGGGCTGAGATACATTATCCATTTCAGACTTCGGATTAAAGATTGTTGCAAATGTTTCAGCTTTGTCCTTGCACTGACGTGCTGGGCTGTTCCATAATTGAGGATTGGGTATTTGAGGTGAACTTCTTCCTTGGTTAGTTGTTTCATTCTGCGCCACCATTCACAACTGGGATGTGGCAGCACGTCAGAGCTTTGATCTGATCTGTTGGTTGTGGGATCACTTGGCTCTTTCTAACGCATACTATTTCCTGATGCTGTACCCCCTCCTCCAACCCAGTCCCTATAATTTTCTCATTCTTTATAATTATCTTTCATTTCCTCTGTCTCTATAATTCATATTCTGCTTCTCTCCAATTTTCTCTCTCTCTCCCCAATTCGCTGAGTCTGTGGCACGATGTTTGTGTTATTCTCTCCGTCGCTTTTTTTTCACTCAGCCTGCGTCTCCGTTTTTTTCCATTTCAGCTCCCCTCCACCCCGCCTCCGCAGCTCCCCCCCAACCCCACCTCATTTTTTCTCCCATTCCCAGACTCTGTCATTGTGGTTCAGTGGCTAGTGACTGCAGCCGACTCTCCGCAGCCCAAAGCCTGCATTGGAAGGAAAGCTACCCAAAAGGAAATGAACAGGACCCGAGATCAGTGAGACCAACCTCTCACTTGCACTTTGTATCTCTCCTGAAAAATAAAACTTGATCCTTAAAATTGCTTCAGAAATGTTGAGACTGTGACCTTTATCATTTACAGTTCAGATGTAGTCATTCAAATCCTGATGAAAATTGCACGCACTGTGCCTCTGACCAAACCCTTGTCTCTAAAATATAAATAAAAGTGTCTCTAGAGTTGATTTCTCACAGTCAGGTGGGGATCTTTTCTCAGAAGAATCCAGTAAACTGCACAACATCCCCCCCCCCCCACCACCTTTATTTATTTAACGCTCGCTAAACAGAGAGAGTTAAAAACTCGTTTTTAGAAAGGATCAGCCGAGCCATTAAACTAAGGCCATGTGTCCATAGGGAGAGAACAACCTAAATATTTACTGTGAATTCTATAGTTCAAGAGCGCTAATAAATCTAAGTAGAAAAACTGAAAATAAATGCGGGCTTTCAGAAGAGCCAGTCGGTTAGTGAACAACGAATTGAAAGGGACACAACCCAGCAGAATGTGACAAAATATTTCACTTCTTAATTAATTCAGTGAAGATTAAAGAAAGGCGCCTAACGCTAAAGCTTCGTTTCTTGTCGTTATTCAATTCCTGTTTTCAATCTTTACAAATTGCGTATTTGACATCAATTTTTTTTTTGGTCAATTCAACGTTTGGTGAAATGACTTTAACAGTAAGTTGACGTCACACCAGAAACTGTCACAAAGTCTGTGGCTCTTAACAGTCCCAAAGCAACAGCGCTCAAGCTCAGCCCCCGCCTCCCGCAATGTTGCATGAGCCCGGGAGGTGGCGCCCAAACAGCGTCAAATCTCGGCAGGGAACTAAAAATGAAGCCATCAACTTCTGACACAAAACCTCATAAATCTTGCTGGTACGGAGCACTCGGTAATTGGCGAGGAAAAGACTGTTTATTTCATACATTAATGGCCTGAACTTAAAGCCGCCAGGTTGAATTTAAAGTACATAAGCACGACCTCCCATCAATCCAGACATCAAAGTGATTTCTCTTTTTAATTTATTGGTAAACCGGTATCCTATTAACCAGGAGGAGGGGAAATCCTCAGGATCATGCTTCAAACAAACCTTTTGGACTTTTTCGCAAAATTAACAATCTAGCGACCTCAGGCTACCTGGCAGGATCTGACATAAATTATTGAAGTTTATCAGACATGAGTTATTAAATTTGACAATGTTGGTGAAATAGTGAATTTGGTATCTGTCCATTGGCGAGCATGAACTGCTGAAATAATTGGCAGCAGAAATGTAAAATATATTAAGGCTCATTCATTTGTGAAGATTTCTTTGCCAATATGTGAGCCTGTATTTGTAAATGAGTGTGTTCGCGTGCAACTACAAGTGAGCAGTTCAATTCTGGATATATCTCAGCATGTGTATCTGAATGAGTATCTGTGCGAATACACGTGACTGGCTGTGCGTGTGCACCTGAGGATGTGTTTTAGTCTGTATCTACGTGCACTGATCTAGTATATCTCGGTACGTATATGTGTGCTTTGTGTGTGTGGCTATAGTATCTTTACTGGCTTTGTATGTACTCTCCTGTGTGTGACGTAACTGGATCTGTATGGGATTATAACGAATTTACAAAGTTTGTTGTCTTGTGGCCCTCCCCAACAAATCTCATCTTTACTCCCAATATTCGTTCTTCCGCCAAGCATGCCTTTCTTTTAAAACTTTCACTCTTAAAGCCCCACACTTCAAACATTCTGCAAATGGAGACATTTCCCCTTCCTACAAAATATTCAATGACAATGGATTCCTTATTTTGTCTTTGAGTCGGTGTTGAGTAAAACTGCACACACGGAGACATATCTCCATAATATTGTCAACATCATTTTGCCACTTCTAATGTTTGATAACTTTCACAATTTTCTTAATTGGATCACTTCATTGAACCCACTTTCTCGACCCTATTCTAAAATGTGGTTACAAGTCCTGAAAGTATATTGTGCCTATATATGATATTGCTCAGTGTAAATACCAAACTCCTTTGATGGCATGTAGTATTTTGCAGTGTCTGCTTCCCAAATCAAGGTGACTCGAGGAACGTTTATTTGCCTGCAAGTATAAGATCCGTAAATTCTGCTTTTCAATTATTTTAAACACTTAGATTTCAGAGCAAACTTGTGGAGCCTCAGCCGCCGCAAGAAGCGGAGCTCTCACTGTATTTAGTATAGGAGTAATTGTATTGTAATAAAACACCAGCGTAAGGTTCCCATATGTACGTGGCCAGGACAGATCGAAGTGTGATCTGTTGATGGTGTAGATGACTTATTCTAAGTTTGAACAGGCTACAATGTGAAAACATCCTATTGATGTTTGGGTGAAATCCAAATGCAAAGTAAGTGGAAGAATTACTGTGAAAGTCAATACTTGGCTCTCAGAAAAAGGATTCCAAGCAACCAAAGGAATTCTAACGTTAAATCCAGTAGAAATAAACCCTGATTGACACAGCAAGGTAAATCTTTCCAGAGGAAATAGCCCTCTGAATATGTATAAGAATGAATTAATCTGATGAGGGATAGGATTGCACTGTTCGATGGTGTGTGCGTATATAGGAGCGCTTAGAGGGCTGTATACAATTAGAACACCGCATCAGAATCCTGATCCAAAAGCAGGATTTCCCATTTCATCCCCACCATAAAACACTCAATATTCAGTCTTTTGATTCGGTTAATTTTGGTTTTATAGCTTTACCAACTCGACAGTTAGTGTTGGGACGATTGTCCTTTAATGTGACATTTTCCTCAATAATATGCGTACAACTTCAAATTATTTTTGTAAAGTCAAATACACGTTAAGTAAATGCTTACATACAATTACACAAGTTCACACCTAGCCATACATAAGACAGACACACGCTTGTACTTGCACTCACACACACACTGCCAACTCAATATAGCACAAGCACGAGTTTCACTTCAAAATGTTTATTGAAAGTTGTGAGAGAATTCTTATTTTAATTGTTGATAGATTACCCGAATAATCACCACAGTTTGAGATACTTTTTTTTGTTTTTTTTTTATTTAAGCCGCTTTGTAGAGAGCCTGGTGAGAAACTCATTAAAAATCTACACCGTGAGGTGAACGACCTGAGGTGACAAAGCAGCATTCCTTGTATACCCCGCTGGCACAGGACTTATAGATGTAGTTCTAGTAAATCTGTAGCATTGTACAGAGCGCAGTTATTTTTTTAACAGGTAACACTGCAATAGCATTGATGTAATGGATGGCACATTTTCGTTTTCAAATCATTTTCACGAAAGCAGGTGAGATAGACCTCTAGAAAACACAATTAGAAACTCATTCTCTCTCACGCACACACTTCCCCAATGCGCTATATATTTCATTTTACAATATATTGTGATGTTCGTGTGTAAAACAAAAAAAAACAAAATGCATGGAATTAAACTCTAATATATGTACACGCGAATTTACAACTGATGAATAAATTAATACCGATTTGCATATTCTGCCATCCATAGCTTATTTACACAAAATTACTAGTTAATTACATAAATAGCAAAGATCTTTTTTTTCCTGGTGTGAATTACATTTATGTAATGCGTTCTTTTTTGTAGTGAAGTGGTCGTTCCTTTATTCCAACTTGTAACGCAGTTCACGGCGGTGTTCTCAATGCTCCTGCCCCTTTCTCTGTGGAACCAGCACTGGGTACCTCTGCCTGTGGTCTCTGGCCACTAATCGACCACCGCCGCTCGCCTCGATCGGATGCTGAAGGTGTCTGCACTGTGAGGTTTGTTTTTGCATCTATTAATAGTCCTGATGTCCCAAAATGGACCAAAAGCGTTCACTTTGGGGAGTCCCTGGATGGAGACGTCTCCCGGTTGCCCTCCAAGCCACTGACCAGTCTCTGGATATTCTGCAGTTCATTGATCGCCTCTTTGGCGGTCACTCTGGGGGACAGTGAGCTGGCTCCAGTCCTTAAACCGCCCCCGTTGCTTTTGAGGTTGAGTTCCGGCGCCAGGCTGACGGAGACAGGGCTGGAGTCCCGGCTGCACAGTTTGCTGTCGGAGCCGCCCAGAGCTGAGGGCATGGCGGTGGTGAGGAGATTGGTGCCCGCCGGGATGGAGACCGGGATTGGGTAAGGATTGAAGCGAAGTCGGGGTCGCCCGCCGCTCAGAAACGGGTGCCGATGGAGAGAGGACGGAGCCCCGGAACTGTTGGGCAAGGCGGCAGCTGCAGCCGCCGCTGCCATGTACGTGTAAGGGTAAGGGAAAAGCCCCCCGAAAGTGGTCATCGGAATCCCCTGGATTAAAAAAAAACAAGACGGGGGGACAGAGAAACACACAACTGATCAGTCATCATTAGAAAACATTTCACACCCACTAAAGGGAGCAATCCCGTTAACGGTTGCACTATAATCTGATGCAGGGCTGCAAAAGTAAGCTTTAACAAGAAATAAGCATTAATAAGGGAGTAAACATGTGGAACTCTCCTCCAAAAGGTTGGAATTAACTAAAAATTACAAAACTCAGATTGCTGATTTTTAAAATTATCTTTTGAAAATACTGAGCCAAGATATAGACCGAGTCAAAATGGAAATCAGCCTCTAACTGAACGCATGGCGGATACGTCTGGAGGGGCTGAATAGCCTCCTATTTTGACATTCCTAAATATAGGATCAAGGACAGGCTTCAGTGTAAACAAATGAGACTTTAGAAAATGCAGAGCTGAATCTCCGATCTGATCCCAGAGGCCAGTGATTCCGAGACAGTGGCATTGACACAAACGGTTTGGCCTCCCACCCAGGAGGACCGGGGTGAGTGCTGCTCAGCTGCACCTACCCCTCCTCCTATTACCCGCAGGTGCAGCACTTTGCAATGAGAGCTCTCTCCTCATTATCCATTAGTATTTTAACTGAAATATATTACATTGGATTCTCAGAACTGCACGTTTGGCATTATCTGGCACTTAAAAATCGCACAGATCAACACCAATAAAACAGTTCATTAATTTGACAATAAAACTTATAATTGGAATAGAAATTCTAAACGCCTGGATGGAATGAAAAGGATTAACTGCACGCACTAAGAATATTTAGCGCAACAGAGCTGTTAAGCAGTTAAATAAACAAGGAAAGAAAGCATAGCATGTACAGTATTTGTTTTTCTACGTTTGCAATCATCCATTTTGGATCCATTTAAACAAATACAATTGAATCTGTCAGAACATTTGATGGCTAACTAAATAAAACTCAATGTAGCATTACAATACTGAATCCCGTGGCCCAATCCCAGTATTGTCAAAAAAAATTGGATAGATAATCAAATGAGTGGCTGGTTAAGCAGCCCTTAAAAAGATATTGTAAAAATGTCTTCATATCTGTCACCCTATCTGCAATTATACCTTCTGAATATATACATACATTTACCTGGTCGTACATATGATGCACTCAAGCACATTATAGAAAGTATGTGTTAATTGCTTTTGCAAAGTAAAAACCACTTCAAAAACTGCGAGCTTCCTTCAGATATTACCTAACCAGAGACGAAACATTGTCTTGGCCGTTATAAGGTGGTGAAATATTTTGCGAAAATCGTCCAAACTCCCAGGAAAACTCCCAGGGCAGGATTTAGCAATCTATCAGCCGTCAACTTCTGCTCAGAGCAGTTGGGCGTAATTAGAAACAATTGATTAGGACCCACTGCACATGGATCTGGGATTTAATGATTTCATATCAAAATGTAGGGGCGTTAAAAGTTACATTTCTCTATGCCTCCTCAACCTGCATAAAACGCTGCTAGTTAGACAAGGAGTTCTTGGTTCTGGATAACGCTGATCGTGGGGAGTTCAGAATAACTGATTGTAGGGTGTTGCACTTGGAAGCTGAGACCTGCCATCATCGAGGCTGATCTGGTATAAATACTGAGACTTCATGCCCAATTGTTCATTAAAAATAACTCCCTGTATTTGTCAGGGCCGAGCTTTCAATCCGCAATGTTTGTAAGATTCCTGGGCTGACAATCAGTGCAGCATCAGTAAAGGCTTTAAAAAATAACCCGATTATATGTTCACCCCGGCGGAATGACAGATGGGAAGAGAAATGTGCGGAATAAACGGTCTCTTCTTTCACAGTGTCTCATCCTCTCCCTCAATAATTTCCATTATTTTTGTCTCTCTCTCTTATGATGCGCTGACTCTTTAATGGCTTGGTCATTTTTTTATGTCTCTCTCTCTGTCTGTGTGTGTATGTCACTCTCCTCCTGCACGTTCCGTTTTCTGAATCCGTGTCTATGTATCTCTCTTATTTCCACCCCCATCCGCTCTGATCTAAATGTATTGGAAATAAAGACTGTAACTTTCCCACTCCGGGATCTCCTGCCCCAAACCTTCAAAATGGAAGAGGGTCGCCTCAGGAAAAGATGGGGGGAAAAATAATGGAAGAGGAACTGGAAGGGTTTTTCTTTTAAAAACTTCATAATCAAACGAGTTTCTAATGTAAACAGTTTAGTGTTCCAGGTTGATTTCCACATCTGCAAATGGGCCGTGAATTATTACAAAAGTCTCAGCGTTTAGATGCAATGTAAATGGCTTACACTAAGTGGAATGGGGAAGTTCATTCCGGTTATTGAATTCAGACAGACGCCGCTTCGGCGCCTTGCTTACCTGAGAAGCCAGGACGTGCTGAGAGAGGTGGAAAGGGAAGTGAGGAGCCGCGCCGGCAGAGTTCTGCGCCGAGGTGATGGTCGCGTTGTCCAGGCTGCCTGCTCCGGATACCGAAGCCAGTAAGTGTCCCATTCCGGTGGCCATTGCTGAGAAAGCTCCGGGAGCGACTGCAAACTGCCCCGGGTGGATAAAGAGAGGCTGTCCGACATTTAAAGGGTTAAGAAACTGCTGGCTGTGTAACCCCGAGAAAGCCAAGCTTTGCAAATGTCCAGCGTTAAGGTGAGAGGGGCCGTCAGTCTGTATCATAAGGGGAGAGAAAGCATCTTTATTCAAACATTCAGCGTCCTTCTTAGCTTCCTCCTTCCTCCTCCCTTCGCTCTTCTCTCTCTCTGAGGTTCTGTGACTAAAGCAGATGTCACTATCCCTGCGCCCTTCCAGCGAGTCTTTCTTTTTCTCCGAGTTAGATCCCTGTTTCGGTCGATGGGCCGAATCTCCTGCCGCATTCTCGGCGGGTGGAGTGCTGCTTCGGGAGCCTGTTACTCGGGGGCTGCCACTAATCGCGGCAGCCTGCTCCTCCTGCCTCTCCAGCTCAGGGTCACTGTCCGCACCCGACTTGTCATCTGAATAGACCGAGATAAATCAAAGATGGATTTGAAACGACTTTGAACTTTCGTCAACAGAATGGAGAGATTAATCTAATGGGCTCCCATCTACATCCAGCGCGCAACAGAAAGAAGTTTAGAGAGTCGGCGGATATTTAATTAGAGTACGTGTTATTATACTTAATATGTCCCTCAACAAACACCAACACATTCAGATCAGAATCTACAAAGAAACAAATGAATTGAGCTACACCCTTGATAAATCATGGTCAGGACACGAAGTTTGATGTTTTAATAAATAAGAGAAGTGTTATAATAAATCCAGGACTTATTTTGCTTTATACTCTCACTTGTTGAATGTCTTTATTAGAGCGTTTAGTTTCTTGAGAGTTCGGTTCTGAACGGATTTCTACAATTACCCGCGTTATTAAAACCAGAAAAATCTGAGACTGGGAACAGATGTCAGTTTTAAATGTGATCTCATTTGGAAATATTAAAATGAACTTTGCTTTCGTTTACAACGTCTATATCTACAATGCCTCTATACAAGTTGATTTAAACTTTATACAAATAACAGGCACGCAAGTAATATTCTATTTATAAAATTAATGGCTGCAGCACCTCATTAAAATATTGGCTCCAATAACGGTGAACGCAGATGCCTTTGGATTAAAAGCTGTATGATGCAAAACCTAGAATGGATTTTCCCAACGATTGCACCCATTTGTTTAGTTACAATCTTTAGTTTGAATTTTTTAGAACAAGTGGTTCTAATAAAGATAGGAGGTTTCACAAACTGACGCCAGCAAACATAAGAATCAAACCCCAGGAACAGAAAAGTTCAAAGCCGTTTGATCCACTTGCCTTCCGAAATGCTCACACCCTTAACGGATGGGGAGTTAGTTTTTTAAAATGTAAATAGAACACACGCTCTATACGTTTTATACTTCAGGGATTCCTGTGTCATTTCCACTCGTAAAAGCGATTCATTACTCAGGTTGGATCGCTGGCCTTCACTTATATTGGCTGTGTTGTTGAAAGGTACATTTCTAAAGCACCAAGCATTGTCTTTTCGCTTCTCTCTACATTTATATCATTTCAACAAGATCTCCCTTTCACACCAATAAAATACTAATATTTAACTCTGGCGAATTAGACAGGAATCGCAACTATATTAATTCCTATCTGGAGGTACATTTTCCAAGAGACCAGAACATTATGTAATTGGTCAATTTAGAATTGTAATTGCAATTTTTATTTTTTGTTATCTTCACAATGATGATTACAAAGTCTTTAGTTTCTGAAAAAGTTGATATTTGTCCATGGTTTTGGATCTGCCAAATGCATTTATTTAATCAAATAATGACATCAGGTTTAAAGGTTAAGCCACTAGCCCCTTGGTTAAACTGGAGACGCCATACGGTCAACAAACCTTTCGCCCTTGATCTCGGGATTGGGTCAGAGACTGATTGTTATCTCCCTCCCTCTCCAAAATCCACCCTTCCTATCTCTTACCTTTGGATACTTGGCTGAACTGCAGTGAAACGGGGTCTGCGGCTATGGGCGAGCGCAGGGACTCCCTAGGCAGCGGTTGGTCGCTGGAGGAGGCGTCAGAATCGCCGCCATCTCGGTCTCCTTTACATTGATCTTCATACACTCGCAAAGAAGGGAGAGAGAGCTGTTTTCTGGGGAAAAAAAAACATCAATTTGTCTCTGTGTTACAGTGAGACAGATAACGAAAAACAACATGTGTTAATTCCAACCTTTGAATGCAAGTCAAAATAATACTAAGATGTAAAATTCGTCAAGGTCTGAAAGTACAACCCTCCCTCACATTTTTTACAATCGATAGTGTCATTCTTTAACTGACCGCCAGGAGGTACAATGAGCAACCTGCGGTGACCTACTGCACTCTGTTCCAGCGGAGAAACGGCGCGCTTTCCTTTACGCCAGTCTGTAACGGCGCAGCTTCAAATATATCAGCTTGTGAAATCGCTGAGGGGAAACGGGGAGAACCATCCAACTCCAACTGGCCCCTTAAGAAACTATTTCTAAGTCCGTGTTGAGATCCGTAACGATAAAAAAATGTTTTTATTACCTTTTTTCCCTTCTCCCGTTCCCAGTGTCCCTGAATCCTTTTGCAAATGGATTGTTGTCAATTTTAAGTTGCGTTATCTGTCGAATTCAAAGGGGAAAGAATTCATGTTAATAAATCTAAAACGTGATGAGCGCACACAACCGCTTTCCCAAATGAATGCTATTTCAGAATAGTGCATTCAAACAAAATAGCATTAGACTTATGGGAGTGAGCAAAGTTAAATATGTCAATGGAATAACAGAGTTGTACCCCTCTTCCATGGTCAATATTTACCGCTCTGTTAATATCACGAAGATGACCTCTGTTTATGGGAGCGTGCTGGTGTGCAAATTGTTTACAGTTTATTTTTGTGATGTTTCCTGCAAGTGACTCCATTTAAAGGTATTGCATCGGCTGGAAAGAGATTTTGGGCAACCCGCCTTCCAAAAATGAGTTGAATTCTGCTGTGTGGGTTTTTGAGTCTCTGTAAGGTTATTCTAGTGAATGTAATTTCATGAAAATCTTATTAAAGTACTGCACCCAAAAAAAAATCAATTTAAACATTAGGATATAAAGCTATACATAGTTCACCTTCCTCATTTTACTTGAAGATGGAGATAATGGGAGATGCTGGTTATTAATTGTAAAACTGCTTTACTTGCAGGATCTCTCCCAACAAGTTTAAACATTAATAAGTTGAGTCAATATTAGATACATGGGGACTTTTCCCTCTGTGTAGCTTTGAACAATTTAATCTTACGTACCACTAAGAAGGTAACGAAGCACTCCTAAAAAGGTTTTTAGCTGCATAGTTAGTGATCAAGTTATGAATGCCTCAAACAAATGATGCTGTGTGTGTGTGTATTACCTAACATATCAGTCTGCCTTGCTTGTATCCATTCTTCATGAACCACACTTTTGTAAATAAAAAACTAACGTCTTCAAAGAGGCAAAACACGTAAGGAGTGACGAATTAGCCTGAAATGTCACAAATCCGTGAATTTTACCGAACGACTTGCGCAACTTCAGAGCAACTGCCCAGGTGGCCTCATTGTTAATTTCTATGTTTTTCTTCAGCTACTTGAGCAATAAAATACATGAAAAGCTTTTCCAAGGTGGGAGCTTTGGCCGCAATATCTTGCTGGCTACATTTATAATGTTATCTTTAAATGTTGCTACATCAGGGATGCAATACACTGGAAATTATCAGGAACGATCAACAGAGCAGGGCTTCGTTCAACTTCAATCAGTTGAATATTGAGTAATGACATGCTTTTATTGATATCAATGTTCGCCAAAGAACCTTGTCTGAATTAAACTGAACCGCTCGAACCAAGGTATCCAGCAACAGTGAGATAGGGAAGAGAAGTTTCTACGAATGTGGTCAGTGATCAGCACTCCCCAATCAATCACTAAGACCTAATCCAATATCGATACAATTTACTTCAATTTGTATTTTGCCCCCAGCACCTTCATGTTACAATGCAAAGCATAGTATTTAACTTTAACTGCTCTCATTGTCCCAGCAGCTCTTCAGTTTTCACACAGGTCAAACTCGGTGTGGTGGAGGTGGTGGGGGAGGGGGTGAACTAAACTGCCCGCTATCTTTACATTGGGAGTAAAGTGTGTATTAATCAAACAGCGATTTCATTTTCAAAATGTCAAAACCGGTCTGTTTATTTCCCTGTATTCCCCGTGCCTTGACATAAAACGTTTTATTTGTCCCAAAAATTATTTTAATAACTGAGGTTTTATTACTTCAGAAAAAGGTTAAGTTTGAATGCTACTTCCAGCCCTGCTTTTGCAAGCCTTCGCTTTCATTTCTTTCTGTCTTTTGGGTTTGGCCCCACCCAAGACGCTGTCATTTCTTTTTTTTAATTGGTTTCAAGAGGAGATGCCATTAAATGAGGTGAAAAATGTTTGTCATATCACATCTTCAAGGACATAAAGGAGTAACAGGGACAAAAGTCTCTAACCATTCTGAATCAATGGGACAATTAAAATGTTGCATCGTTTGTGAATCTTGCCTCCCAATCTTGCAGGAACCTGTTAAGTCCCGGGGTGATGGGACTGTAGTGTGCCAAGCTCACCTTATCGTTCTGATAGGCTGTGACCGCGATGAACTCTGTCTCTGGAAACACGTAAGTTCGGAAAGTGCTGTAGGGCAATTTGAGAATATCGTTGGCGCGGACCACGTGGAACCTGGGCTGGTATTTGTGCATAGAGTTCAGGATGGTCTGAGAAAACAACAGAAAACAACTCAGGTTAAGTCCGCAGAAGGGCAGCCCGCAGATTGCCTCTTGCTTCTGGGATCTGGAATCTGGTGAAAAACACGAACAAAACTGATCATTTCTGGCGATTTCCATCATCGCTTAACTCCTCAGCACTCTCCTCGCACATAAAGGAGTGCCATTGGGATACTGCACCTTACCCTGGTGGATTTTAATTTTTTTAAAATCTCAGTTCACGTACAAAACTTTAAACTGCCCTGCTTGTCTAGAGTAAACAGCATTTATATCCTGCAATCAGTACAAAACACCAGAAAACTAGGAATCGGCGTGTGTACCTGAGCACTAGAATGTATATAGTATTTTTTTAAACTGGAGAAATACTGAATAAGATTAATCCGTGTATAAAAAAACATTGTTTATTATAATTTGCATTTTTAAAAAAGAACTAATGACATTAACCACGTTAAAATCAGCTCTAATTATTATTTTACAACAAAAATGGCAATTGCAAAATGTCTTCTCTGGGTTGTTAAGTATTTTGACATGTTTTGTATCACAAACATCTAATATTGAGGTCACCAGTTTCATGCTGTAATTTGACTTCAATTTCTCTCCTCCATTTCCCCAGTTATATTTATAAAACATGCTTATTATTACACCATTTCTATGACAAGGTTCACAGATTGGAATCTGAAAAGAACTTCAAGAAAACCGAGAAAAAAATCTTCAGCTTAAATTTTAAAAAAAAGGTCCTGGCAAACACTGAAAGCCAAACTGAGGCATTGTCTCTGACACATAAAAGACACAGACACTGGATCTGGGCATTGATGCGTCATCTGAACTCTGTCCTGGCTTTATATAATATAAAATGTTACAGTGTTTCCCCGCTCAGGCGTGCAAATCATCTAGAGCCAAACCACTCAGCCTGGATCAGCAGGACAAGCCTGTGAGTCCCTGGGCTCTCAAAATCCTTCTGATATAGTTCCTTTAATCTTCAACAAGAACCTTCAATACAGAGAGGCCCGAGATACACCTTTCAAAAATGAATAGTATTTCCTATTATTTATTAATAATGCCAATTGCGTTTGCAATTCAATCACACAAAAATAGGTAGTAAACAATCGATAGAGTCCTTCAGTTTTTTTATTATGTCTCGATGGATTAGTCCAGGTTTAACTGAAACCCATTTTTTTCAGTAATTTGTTTTAATTTTTGGATGTGTTACTGGTAAAAGCGAGCGGCATTTTCTGTTCACGCTTGCTGATCTCGGTCGAATGCACTGTGCTTCAGGGCGCTTTCTGCACGGTTCCAGTTCATAATGGCTGCTTTTACCTCCAGTGCCATTCCTACAACCTTCAATCAAGTTTCCCAGACAGTGCATTAAAAACATGCACCCCCTCGCAAATAAATGGTCATAAATTGTTTTCCATTGGCCCCTGTCCACCTCTAAAGCATCACTGGCATGATTGTTCGGAGACCGACTGGCTGAAGATAAGAGATCACCCATTCAGTAGTCAGGCTCTTTCTAACTAGCGAGCTCTCAGCTCTCGCTCCCTTTCTCTCTCTCCTCCCTGACGCCACAAAGCCTGACCTGCTTTTCACAATTCATATCCTTAATACACTTCAGCCTGTCCCCGAGTAAGAGCACTGCAAAAAATATGGCCTGAAACAGTAATATTTGCAGACCTGGTTATAAACTCTTGAACCTCGACACAGTATATATCTCTGATTTCTAATGTCTCCCTCGGCCTTTTATATATTTATGCTTAGCCTTATCCCCGATTCAAGGAGTGTAGGACGATTAACAAATCTGACAGCCCATGGTCATTGTTTCAAACGGCCCCCGCCTCTCACAAGAGGCGGTACATATATTGGAACCCCAGTAGAATTCAGATTTCTTTCCTGTGCATTCAGCATCGTATTGACCTGCTTTACTTCTATTTTGACCCTCAACGATTTTATTCAGAAGTGAAATGATTACTGTAGTATTGTGGAAGGATATTGCCTTAACATAATCTATGATATTCTGTTAATGGAACTGTATCGATCTTATTGGAGATAATTCAGATCGGTCTCCTTGTTCCCAATTCTGGACTGAAAGTGGCCTAGTGTCGCTGAGGACCTTGTTTCACTTTTCCGAGAGATTATTTCGCCTGTTGCTGAGTGAATTCCGTCAAAATCCATATCAAATCTGTCATGCGGGAATCAGTTTTAAAGTTTAGGCAGAAACAGGGTCAAGGCGGTGTAAGTGTTCGACGATGCAAAACATATTTTAAAAACGTAAACAAGATAATGAATATAACAGTCCCACGCATGGAGCAGTTGTTCAATTTGGTAATCTCACCGCAAATACTTACTAAATAGAAACGAGTCAAATGGAAAGTAAATAAATCGACCTACAGCAACACTTACGAATCCATGCTTGTCGGATATGTTGTTGGTGAGTTTGAGTTTGTGAAACGTGACTGCTTTGGCCATCCATTGTTCACCGGTTGCCGGACTGTCTGGGTGAATATACATCCTCTTCGGCATCTCCGGATCGGCTTTCCCGGCCACCATCCAACGCGAATTGTGAAATTTGTAACGGCAGTCGTCCGCTGCCACAATGTCCATCAGTAAAATATATTTCGCCTTTTTATCCAAACCGTTGACTCGCACTTTAAACGGTGGGAACATTCTCCTAAGACAGCAATGAAACACATGAAGCAAGACATTTAAATGAAGATGGGGTCGTGCTGAGAAATACATTTCAGTTTTTAAGCAACGGTCAAGTTATAACCTGACACTGAATCAAAAGTACATTTCAGCCATACACTCAAATCTTCACATCTCCTGGAACAGCTTTTTCCCCCTAAACTCTCCAATTAATTATTTCATTCTCAAAATATTGAATTAATATTGTAAATAAGATACAACATTCCCCAGTTTTCTTAACGTGAGTCATTCTTATCATGGTTTATCCCCTAGTTTAATACCTACGAATAAGGCGCAAGTTTATTCTCTTCAAGCGAGGATTAAGACAGTTGGCTCAATATTTGGCCACTTGTTAAAATTGTGTCATCGCATCTAGTTGATCTTTCTTTTGGAGCCTGCTCGACCCCTTCCAGTAAAGAGACATTGGCCGATTACCATCGATGATTATAATTAGCAACAGACTTATCGCTTCGAACTCAGAACCTCTGTACACGACACTGGGAGCGTTAGGGACAGCTAAGGGGCCAAATAGGAATCCTTCCAAAAATACACAGTAGTTTGCTGTACGGTTTTTTTAAAGGTAGAGAACAAGTTGTCGGAAGTTGTATGGCAAAGCTAAATAAACTCTTCAATGTAAATGTGGAGGTGCAGTTTTAAACTGCGTGACTGGAAAGCGACGGAAAGGACACTGAAATAGCTCAGTCGCCCTCTTTCTATAGATTTAAAAATATATAGCGATGACTCACAATCCTGAGCAGAAAACACAATCTATCGGGGCTATTATTTCGCTCTTTAATAAGGAACTGCTCATCAAAAGCGCTCGCCTTGGCAGCTCCGATTCTGCCCTTGGCATGTCAATTTGTTACTCTTAAGAATTTTGTGAATTTACTAGAAACAATTTAACAGATGACGGATTATTAATTATATTTTGCACTTTACAAAAAAAACGATGCAAATGAGTTGGGAAAGTTAAGTAATCATGAGAATGAGAAAGCCTGGTATATGAACTAGGGGCCATCCTCAGCGTTATCCGTACCTCCCAGACTTGGTAATAACCATTTCAGTGCCGACTTTGTGAAACTGGTCCCACAAATCTTTAGCCTCCAGGTTCACTTTGGGATCGTCCTCGACCTCATCCTCCGGTTCCAGGCTCTTGAGAGGTCGCAGGTGTGCCGACTGGTGTCCTAGAGCGGAGACGCGGATCCCGGCCTCAGCCATGTTCGGGTCTGTCAGGGGTTTGCCCAGAGCTCCGGGCAGTGAGAGAGCAGCCGCCCCGCTCGGCGGCAGAGCCAGAGCGGGAAAGAAGGAAGGTTGAGCGGCCAAGAATGTGCTCATGGGGAAATCCGCGGCCCGGTGAGCGTGGAACGGATGATAAGCCATGCTAGACGCCGCTAAAACTGGTTCTCTCATCGGTGCATCCGGAAAAAGGGGGGGTGGGGAGAAGATTTCTGTTGGAAGAGTCGCCTACGCCGGATCTTCCTTACACCATCTCCTTGAAGAACACGTACAGTTCGGCAATCTCTTTCTGTGTGAGTTTCTCTCTCTCTCTCTCACACACACACACACACACACAGGCAGATCCCTCCTGCAATGATCTCCCTTCGGCTCCGTCCTGCTAATGAGCCGCCCAGTTGATTGGTGATTTTACACGCCCTAACCAATTGTGTGCCTGGAAAGGCGGGGTTTTCACAACTAAAGGCAGGATGGATGAGTTGAGAGAGAGGAGGGGTGGGGAAAAGGTGTCGGAAGCTTCAACGTACAGTAAGCATCACTGAGATCGCTCTTTGAAAACATGTCAACAAAATTAAATATTAACCAATGACAGAAGGCATTCCCCCCTTCTACTCCCCCCGATTCTCCTCCACCCCCACCCCCACATGCTGCCTCCATCGTCCCCGTGTCCCGGATTAAGAGAGCCCGGTCCCGGACACCGACCTCACGGCGCACCGCAAAACACCTCGAGCTGCTAAAATCTCCAAAATCCAGCAGGTAACATGTCGATGTAGCAACGTGCAATTATTTTAAGCATAAAATAGGCGGGTTCTGAGCGGGACGAGAAAACCTAAACCTGTGCGTTACTCCAGATTGAATATATTTATTTTAAACTACTGCATTAACAATTGTAGGTATTTCATGCTGGTGATTAGATCGCGTATTGTTTATGGCCTTGAATCACTGTGAGTGAAAGCTTGTAACGGTGTTTAGGCTGTTGTAAATATTTGGCAGAACTGATCAATAGAATCCTGCATTTTTGCTCCCAGCAACTCTTAATATTAAATTTTTCCCCGTTATCCTGGGTTTAATCACACACCAAGCACAGAGATCCTACACTTTACAAAGTTAACAAAAGCGAGAAATTTCAATTTTGATGTGTTTCCAGATTGTTTTTGCTAAGAACCAAAATGAATCAATTTAAAGCGCCTACGCTGTTTTCATTTTAAAATGCAAAGTTTGTAAAGCCAAACTTTTAAAAATCTTTAGTTCTTCTAACTGTACACAAATAGTGTCCCTTTGCTCGTAAAATCACCAGCTAGAAGCAACATTGACAATTTTCTATATGGCGGTGGGTCCCACCAGATGGCGTAATTAGGATTTGAAATGAAGTTATTAGAAGATAAAACGCGATCTTACATTGTCGAGCGGATCAGTGAGAGTTTTCTAGAGGGGGGAGGGAGAGGGCAATGTTCATCCTTTCTACTCTAGTTGCCTTGTCTGTGTCTGCTCCGTACAACCAACCCTGGCAACGAAAACTGGGACGTTGCCCTTTTTAATCTTAGAACCAGCAAGTTGCCCAAACGCTTCAGCGCTTTGCGAATCGTGGGAAAAGCCGGGCGGGACGCGCCAGTAAAACCGAACAACTGACACTATATATTAATGTCTCTATACACCGCTATTTATATACATGCTAACTATAAGATTTTTTAAGGAAAGGCTAGAAATGGGGGCGAGGGGCAAAAGGGAAAACACCATGAATTTTCATCTGCGGGATTTCTAATGGGTTTGTTACGGTCAAGGGTTTGGAGTTTATCGGGACGGCAATCCTTAACAAGCCAATGAGAAAATGTTATAGAGGGAGTAAGCTGAGATTCGGAGGTGCGCAGGAGAGCAGATTCTCGGGGTGGGAAATGTAAGGTTCCTCAAAACCATCTCCTCCGATTAAGTCGGACATGACTTGTCGAGAGCGCTTGGCGCCAGTCTGCTGACGTCCAACAATAAGCACCGTCTCCTGTCACTTTGCATTAACCAAAGAAATGTTACCAGCCCCTCCTCTCCTCAAATCATCCAACCCTCCCCGAAATACCCTCCGCTGCAAACATGGAAATCGAAGCGTGTCTGCCAATTTCGAGTAGGGTATAGAAAAAGGCCGAGTTGTTTAAATAATTAATTCTGTTGGGTTGACATAGATAGAACATCAGGGATCGGAGTGTCGACGTTTTGCAAGCGGGGTAGACACGCACTTCGGTCGGTCAATGGCTCGGTTCCTGGCTCTTACTTTTGATCTAGAAGCCTCAGACATGATTGACCGAAGAATGAACTGATCTGAGCTAAACGATAGAGAAAAACAGGCACGCGCTCACTCGCATCATTTATCTTTTAGCAAAAGGTGAATACTTTTCTAAGAAACTCTTCATCTTCATTCTTTCCCGCACATCCACATTTCATCAGAAGATGCGAGTCGACACAGCTCATCTGGACTGAAGGATCGAATTTTTTTTTTAAAAGTTAATTAACAGAACCCGATGATGTAGTTATGATAAAGTGCTCTCTTTTCACCAAGGTATCAGTTTAGTTGTTCATACTCAATGTGATTGTTTTCCACTCAAACGTTAGGACACTGGATACAGAGAGGGTCGGTCAAGAAGACCTAAGTATTCCATAGTCGGGTTTATAGTTGTATTATCCTGCATCATTCCCTATGTTTTATCATTGTCCAATGGCGGGGGGGGGGGGGGGAGGATGGCATGGCATGATTTGTAGATAAGTAAAGCCTTCCCCGGCTTTAGAAACTGATCTGTTATGTTAACATAAATTGCCACTGAGCAGGATTGATACACGTATCTCAATGCCGCCGCCAGTGAGCGAGAGGGGAGATAGGCATCTGGGTCTCTATCGAACAAGGTGCTAAGATATGGCTTTTGTCTTTAGCCTCTCTATCTGTTGACGAGATAGTGTCACTGGCGCCACGAGCAGCTCCTAATACCGGCTACAATAAAAGGACAATCTCTCCATGTATACAGGATCATTGTCTTCCAAGACTGTTCTTTATTCGCTTCTCCAGTTTAAATCAAAATGTTTAATCAAAAAATATATACAGGTATTTTTTTGATGATTACTGGTCCTGTCTGGTGAGATAGCTAGCTAATGTTTAAAGATAACCCCCACACAATCCCGTAGCAATCAGCCGGGGAGGAGGTGGGGGGAAGGATGTGTACAGAAAGGACTGCTCCCATTGCTCGGCGTTTTTATTCAGGGCAATTAGGCCTCACCTAAAATTAATTATAGATAGCCCGCCAAAGAACCAAGTGGCTCTGGCACCCCGTGCGGCGTGTTATTCACACGGGCATGGTGTTCAGGCGAACTTTGCCTCAAAGCTTCGCGTCGGCAAAAATGCAAACACAAAGACTGTAAATAAGTTTTTACATAGAAAATAAACGTATAGTAAGGAGCTGTACAATTTTATCCTGCATCTGTAGGAAGTAAAACAATTGATGGGAAGATGAAACGGTTCATAGCAAAGACATAATTTCTCAAGTCAATTAATGGGGTTGGGGGGTGGGGGTGGGGGTGGGGAGAGGGATTTAATTTTCTTAAATCTTTCCCTAACCGTTAAGTCATTTCCCCTGAAGAGGTTATTCCACGTACAGATCCTTTCAGAGTTGTGAAACCAGTTCTGAGTTAAGAATATCAACCAGGTAGTTATGGAGACTGGTTTGTAAACAACTTTAATTTGATTTCTGATTTACATTGTAACAGCTACGTTTCAAGGTTACGTTTAAAACCGCTGATGAATAAAATACAATTCAAAAATCCTCCTTTTGTTATCTTTATAAGATCCAAAAAAATACAGTTCTGATAACAAGGATTCTGGGGTGAGGCCGAGCTGCAGTAGAATTTAGATGAAACTGATGGACTCGAGACGATTACCGTTCTCAAATAAACCACAACCTTCCCATGGTTTGGTGGTTGCGCGCCTGAACAGATGATTCAGGGTTCAGTGTTTTTAGTCTTTAACTTTTGTGGCCGGTGCTAGTTCCAGGAGTCGCCAAATGCTCCGGTTTTGTATTATACAGTGCGATCTCTGAGGTAGCCTCAACATTTCCAAGTCACGTTTTGGCTACTGTAGGTATAGAAAACCTCAGGTACAGAAGATAATATTGTATGTTCACTGTGCGATATAATTTTCAGAAAATATTAATTATACATCTATAGATTTTTGCTGCATGCCAATGGAGTTTATTGTGCAGAGTTCTGTGTTTTTCAGTTATGAATATACATTTATTGAATTGCACAAGTTTCATTTATTTGAAAGCCACATGCGCAACCCTGACCTTTTTACGCGGCCGTGCACCAATGAGTCTTTAATCTTGTTCTTCTCTATCTGCTTGTCTTTTCCTTTCAGCGCCCGACACATTACCGAATTATATCACCATTTCTGCTCAGTAGCTGCACAACAAATAATCTCATAACATGTAAAGCATTCCAGCTTTATACACTCAGAACCAACCAATGCACATGATGAATGTGTACAGTATCGCATTGCAGGCTCAAACATTTATCTTGTATTATATTTATTTATTAATCTACATTCATGTTTTGACATAAGTGCTAATATTCTATGGAGCAACCTCAGTCTTTCAAGTTATCCTTGGTTGCTGTGGCTCTGTTAAGACGACCGGTGTGGTATTCACTTACACTCCAAGCTTTCCTGAATTTCTATGGAGTAGATGCTGTTGTTTGCCCATGAATGGAAAGCCTGAATTAAAAACTACAAATGTCCTTTGTATATTTTTGAGCAAGAATCAATGTTCGAGGTTGCAGCTTTTTAAAAAATCGTTTTGTAAAATAATCAGTGTTTAAACGGGGCAGTTCAATTGCAAATGCAGCATTCGAATAATTATCAAATAATGCGTCGTGTTTAAATCCCTGTGAAATGTATTTAATTGCCGATGTAACTCACCAAACTAGATGGACGAGACTATAAATATTTTCTGATTTTTATTTGTCGTAGCAACTTCTGCTCAATTTAACTGTCCCTTTCGTAGTTATCTCAGCACGTTGTGGTATGAATTTAAAGGTATACTGTACTGGGATTAAAATAATGGGAAAGCTGCAAACTTTAGAACATGTTTGTATATATGTATGTGAGTTTCTGTGTGTGTTATATCTGCATTTTAAGGAATGGGGTTGTGAATGTGTGTAAATGAGTCTGAGTGTATTGCGAGTACAGCTGTGTGAATTTGGGCGTGTTGTGTTAGATTGAGAGTGTGTGTACTTGTACGCGTTGCGTGCGAGTCTCAGAGTGTGTGATGTGTGCTGAAGAAGTGCGTTGTGTGAAATTGAGTGAGAATATCTGCCTCTCTAAGGGAACGTACGTGCGTATGTATGTCTGTTAAAACTGAACATAATCTCCAAAATCAGAAATTGCTGGAAAAACTCGGCAGGCCTGGCAAACGTTTCGAGTTCAATGACCCTTCGCCAGACCTGCTGAGTTTTTCCAGCAATTTCTGATCTTTGTTTCTGATTTCAAGCATCTAAGGTTCTTTGGGTTTCTTTGTGTTTTTGTGTGTACAGCAGTGTTGGACCGGGTAGGTCTAGGTGTGGCTGTAGGGGTGTGTATGTATGTATGTGTTTGCGTGAGTGAATGTGCTTAAATGCATGTTTATGACTGTGTGTATAAGTGTATCTATGTGTGAGTGAGCATGTGTGTATATGAGAAAGTTTTTGGGTACACGAGTGTGTTTGTGTGTATGCATATGAGAGTTTGTGTGTCTAGGTTTGTGTGTATGTTAATGCGTGTGTATATGAGAACGTGTATGGCTATATGGGTATAGTATTACGTATTGGAGCTTAGCTGTCTTTGTTGGTATATGAGTGTGTTTGTGTGGAAATGAGTACGTGTTTGGGTATGTGAGTTGCGTGTGTGTGTGTATGAGTACGTGTTTGGGTATATGGGTGTGTTTGTGGGTAAAGGAATGTGTTTGTATGTATAAGAGCGTATCTGTATTTACATGAGCTACTTGTGTGGATGTGAGTGTGTGCCCAACGGAAGTAGGGCCACAAAACGATTCCAGTAATAAAAGGCCAACTCTCATATTCTATCGGATAAATTTCACAATCTGGGGTTCAGTTTAAGAGGTTAAATAGCCTAAGCGGACCATTTCCATACGGGGACTTCTACTTCGGCAATGTCCTTCGTTATCTCTGCACTGATTCTGCTCTGTTGAATGCAATTTCTTATCCCCTGAAGTTTGGTGTTTGCTCCACTCTATCTCACTTGTTTTCCCTAATAATGAGTATTTTTCAGCTCCCCTTCTCCAGATATGGTTCCTGAAACATGACCCAATTTAAACTTCTGCTATCTCTGTCCTACCCCTTCATTTCATCTCCCTCACTCCATCTTGTCACATTTTAACTTGCTATTTTCTGTCCAAGCTCTACTTATTTTTAGCAGAGCCACCTCACTGGCGCCAAGAATTTTAAGACCCTGTCAAAATCCTTCATTTTTTCATGTCACATGTACGCTATCAATGCAAGACCAGCAATTTCACTCACTTTCCCCCTGTATTCTGGGAAGGTAGTCGCTGTGATTTGCTTCCCTGTGTATGTATCTTGTAGTTGCTGGTCCTTTGTCCACTGAGAAAACTCACTGATCGATAGATGACGATAGTCAGGAACCACAGTTCTTGTAAAGTTCGTTTTTCCCTTTTGGGCTCGCCTCTCTCGGTATTTCTATCTCTATAATTCTGTTCTCATCTCTCTCCCTGTCTTTCCCATTGCTCCTATCTCTCCTTTTCGATGTAACTTCTCCCTTACTATCAGCCCCTCTTGAGGGCTTCAGCCTCCCCAGGTGACTCTGGCTCTATTCTTTACCCTGACCCTATCTCGCTCCCTCTGTTCTGCCACATTCCATTTCTCCATCTCTCTTTCTTGCTCTGTTTCCTACAGTCGGTGAATCAATCTGTAACTTCAAGTCACGCCACGGATTTTCCCAGCTCACAATGGTATTCTCTTCCTCCTGTTTTGCCAATTCCTCGTAAAACACCTCCTTCCATTCAGATCCACAGCCAGATCCTTAACATACGCTCTCCCCTCCTCCCCCCCCCCCCCCCCCCCACCCAAATCCCTGGCTTAAAAAATAAGTTCACCAAAACGTTCACATTTGAAATTGAATGTAACTGTTAAGAACTTTATGAACAAAGGATTTGGGAGAGTCAGGATTATAAATCGGGGAGTGGGGTGGGAGGGCTGATGTTGTGAGGGTTCCAGGTTTAGGGGGGAGACACAGAGCATTCTACAGCCCAACACATGATGTCCTTTTTGAAAGAAAAACAGCAAGTCCCGGTGAAACTCAACAGGTCTGACAAAATCCGTGAAGAGAGAAACAGAGTCAATGTTTGAAAATATGACCTTTCATCGTTTGGAGCAGTCAGTTTGAACTGGAAACATTAACTCTGTTTTTCTCTCTCCACAGATGCTATCAGACCTGCTGAGTTGCTCCAGCACTTTCCTGTTTTAATACAAATCTTCAGCATCCGCAATGTTTTATCTTTACTGAAGTATTTAATTAAAGTGCTATTATTGCTAAGTGGGAAAATCGGCGACCAATTTGCATACCCCTCCCCCCGACCCCCACAGAAGCAGCAACGTGATAAATGTTGATATCTAAGTAGCGGGAAACAAACCTTTAATTGTGATATTGGCCCGGCAATAGTGAAGAGCATGTTTAGAAAGTGTTCACTCCTGGGGACGGGGGGTTTGGTCCAAATTCAGGGCATTGCCGAGTGATCTAAGTCTCCGTCTGCGGGTCAGTCTGGTCAGTGGATAAACAACAGAGAAACTCAGCGAGATCCCCCATGAAATGACGGAGTCGCGCAGTTTCAGCCGGAGAGAGATAGTAACAGGTGTTGCCCGAGCGCTCCGGGAGCCCAGTTATATCCGAATCAATTCACGATCTCACCTTTACTGAGCGAACAAATAGCACCCAGCCGCACCATAACGGGGTAGAGGGCCTGAGGTTTTACTGCGGGACAATACTCATCAATTTCTATCATTAATGACAAACATTTACTCTGACTTAATGAATCTTTCCAACCAGTCTCACATCTCCAATCCATTCCGGTTTAATGGGAAGTGTGCGTTTGTACTCTAGCTTTCGGGAATAATTCGCGTTGCCTGAATTAGAGCTACTCCGGATTAAGGGTGAAACATGCCTGTCCTCAAGGAAGAACGTTATTGCTGGAACAGCACAGCAGGTCAGGCAGCATCCAGGGAACAGGAGATTCGACGTTTCGGGCACAGGCCCTTCTGTGCCCGAAACGTCGAATCTCCTGTTCCCTGGATGCTGCCTGACCTGCTGTGCTGTTCCAGCAATAAAGTTTCAACTTTGATCTCCAGCATCTGCAGACCTCACTTTCTCCTCAAGGAAGACCAATCCAGCTTTAAGGGCAAGTTTGTGTTGGCTAACCTCAGCCTTAAGATACTATGAGAACGCAGCATGAAGTCTTGCTGTCATTCCCGGATTACTTAAAATAGCAAAAAAAGACTGAGACAACTAAACTACCAAGGTGGGAGATAGAAGGAAAGTTCACCGACAGAGAACAATTTATCCGCCACTAAGGGTGTCCTATTCCAAAACCAATTCAGGAAGATTCAATTTTCCGCTATTTTTTACCGACTTCGCAACAGCGGAAAAGACCAGAAATAGGGAGAGTTCCTAAACTCAGTTCTCACACTTTCTGATATTGAATAGAAATAATTGCATCTGTAACATAACCGCCATGTATATTCTGATGTACACAAATGAAGTCAGCAAGAGTTTATTTAATGTTATATTGAAGATAATGCTGGTAAGGAAGTATTCCCTTAAGTTAGGATTTATTCTGTTGTGTTTATATTCTCGAAATTTCTTAGATATTGTCTTTCCTCTAATTCAAAATATTCCAACCCTTAAAGTTTGATCACCCTTGAACAGATCCTGCCTGTAAAGTGTTAAGAATAAAAATCACACGACAAGCCAGGACACCTGTCCGCGGATCCTTATCTCAGTTCCTGTAACTCAGGCTAGAGAGAATAAAGCAACTGAGTACAGTATTAGCAGTGGGGTTGTATGGGGGTGGCGGTGGGGAGGTGGGATTTGACATAAACCGCTAATTGGTCGGGAATGTACATTTAGCAATGGGAACGTCGGCGCAGCCAACTCCCCGGGTCATTTACTGATGGATATTATATTCATCTATGCGCAATACAGCAAACTGCAATTTGTAGCTAGTTTTAGATCCTGTGTACAGACACATTATCTATCGCATATACCATAATATTGGACTTATCCGTGACTGGGGGGGGGGGGGGGGGAATAGTGGGAGGAGGGGAGGTTTTGGGGCTGGGGTGAATGACTGCTTCTGCAATTCTGGACTTAATATCATGTTATCAGCGAAATCGAAACGAAATGTTTAGAATGTATCAAATCTATGCAGTAATATGCAAGTACCTATGTATCGGACACATCAAATAGCAGCGAATATATCTCCCTATTTATACAACTGACTCTCAACAAATCTAATAAAGTTGAGTCAATCTATTAGTTCCCATTCCCACTCTCAATTGCTTGGAATATTTTCAGTAAAATAAATATTTAACATTTTGGCAGGCAATTTGAGGGCTGGATAAAGACATATGTCGGTAATCGGAAAGTGGTAAATATGCGGATTCGGGGAGGAATTGGCATCTGGATAAATATTGTTTAATGAAACACTACTTCTGCCAGCCGTCTTGCTTAAACTGAGGGTTTTTTAATATTTAATTTGATGCTGTCATGATAGAAAACAATCGTAATTATCGTTGCTAAAAAGTGGTGGCTGTTAGCTTCAGGATATCACCAATAGCTCGGCTAAGCTGTACATTTTAGGTTTAATATTGAACAGAATGATGTTTGGGGGGGGGGGGGGAGGTGTTGAAGTGATTTTAAGGTCCCATTAACTTGGGCAAGTTTTCACTGCTGTTCGCTTAAAAAGTTGCTCAGCATGCAGGTGTCTTCATTTGGAGAAGACATTAGCCAATCAAACGCCAATGAATCTTGGTGTCATGTTGTGCAAAACTCTGCTTGCGTTACGTTTACCACCAAACGTTTTTCTCTCGGGAGCCGCCGGTCTGCTCTTGGCGTTTCCCCGCACAAATTGCTGCGCCATTTGACTCTGGCAAGAGATGAACCGTGGGAACGTTGGAAGACCCTTCGTGAAGGCGAATGTAATCGTTACTCTAAGGATAACGCCAGATCAGAGGCTTCGGGACTCCCATTAATTTCCACTGGTCATCCTTCTGTAAAAGCTAATGACACGATTGTCTCTATACCAATATTGATAAAGGATTAAATAATACAGGAATGTCACATTTTACCGGATCTGATCCCAATAATTCAGCTCCGAGCACTCACGTTCCAGGACATCAATTTAATCATTTTCCCCTCATTAGACAGAACTCCGGATCTAAACCATTGCATTTATTGAAAGTTAATTATATATTTATCCTTCATAAATATTACCGGATAACAACATCCATCTAGTATCTCCCACACGTACTTGCTGAGCCTGAGAATGACCATCTGTGTCACGCCGGGAGCAGGGCAAGGAATTCCCAGTTTCTTTGGACAGCTTGAGGTCCCGCTACATTCACAAGTCCGACTTTCCCCTTTTATTTGCCTCTTTTGCAAATCAACCCCTCTCTTTGCATAATCCGAAAATCAGTAATATAAGCTTTCTGCTTAGTTTGCTAATTAGACAATTTATTCAAAGGATATTGATTCTACTGTTTCCCTGCTGTTTGCGTCTCTTATTTGGACGTTAATTTCGGTCTTTTTATTTCTTATACACGTTTGTTTGATCAGTTTCAGTCTAATCCGTAAAAGAAATCGGTTTCAATATTAAATCAGGATGGCAATAATCAGGAAACGAAACGCAACTTCAGATCAACTGAGCTGAAGAGAGCTCAACCGCAAAAATACATTTTTTTTAAAAAATGGGGCATCGGCTGGAAAGTATACGGCAATATCTGGGAGACACAGCGGGTTGCAAACTATCTGGGATAGTTGTCTGGCGCCTGCTTGTCAACACCTGATTCGAGCTGGGAATCAGCATTTCAAACCTAGTTTCAGAGAGACAGAATCACAGGGAATTGACAACTGAGTCCAGCCGTCAGGAGAAGTGATTTCTCGGCCACGTGTGCTTTAAAACATGTACAAATGACTGCTGTGTTTGTTTTTGCTGGTAGGATTTCTTTTCCGTCCGGTATTTCTGCTCAACCTGAACCTGGGGCTGGTTTGTAAAGGCTTGCAGTGCGATGAAAGGTAGGGAGCTGGACTCATTGTACCGTGTGATTTACAACATTTACTCCGATGTGCACGTCCTCTGCGGATATTTAGAGTCGTGAGTCGCGGAGTTTCACAACACCCTCTGTCTCGTTTTGCACACCCATACCCTCCCCGGCAGGTGTCGGTTGGGGGCGCTGACACCAGTAACTGTTTTCGAACAAGGAAAAGCCTGGGTCACAGAAAACGAGAGAAGAGCCACTGTCTGCCTCACCAACAGAAACCACACCGAGAAACCGAGGAAGAAAAGTCCACGTTCCTTGAAACGTAACCGTGTTTTATTTGTAGTTTAAGGCAATAAAGACAGTTTTTTCTCTCTCTTTCGTTTCTCCTTCGTTTTATTACTTCAGGTTCAAACCAGATACGAGGCAGGATGTGAACAGTGAGGGTTAAATGGCGAGGGACTGACGCCAGGACAATGGTCAGTGTTTGACTGAAAGGTCGTCTCTTACACTCTCTTTTGGAGATGGGCACCGTTCTCCTTCCTCCCCACGCCTGGCTCCAGCGGGAACCTCAGACTGTTCGCGATATTGTTAAAACGAGCAAAATAATTGTAATAATCGGGTTGGATAGTCACACAGATACAGTAGAGCAGAAATCAGGGTGTGAGAATAATGAATACTGATTCTACCCAAAATCGGAGAAGCCACCTGTGTAATTCATCTAATAACAGATATAACCGAAATTAACTTATTGTAGTTATGCATTTTAACCAGTCTTAGCCCATCATACACTAATTATTAAATCCTAGTCCACAGTTGAGCGCAATGAGAATTCAACATCGAGATTTCGGTAGAATCAACGAGTAATGACAGACCTTCCTTTTATTTGAACGAATGATTATTTTTCCAAATGAATAATATAGTGCTTTCTTTAACACAATACTCTCCCATGTCTACATTTGAATTACTGTCCATCTCAAGTACAGATAATAGGTACAGAAAAGAGCAGCATCCAAATGTGTCACTGCATTAATGTGATGTTAACGGGTTGTTGAATGAAGAAATCCAGTTCTGGGGCATTATTGAAATTATTATTCATTCTACCCGTCACCGCTGGTTGGAGAATGGGGAAGGGTGGGTGGGTATTTTAGAGAAAGGTCAACTTAAGTCACCGCTCCCCAGTGAGTTCAGAGAGAGGCTATCTATTGTTTTGCTCCGAAATAATGTCCATCCAACTCCTAGGATCATAGAGCCCCTACAACGCAGAAAGAAGCCATTCGGTCCATCAAGTCCACCCTCAGAAGAACATACCTCCCCCCCCCCCCCCCCCCAGACCCACCACCCTGCTTTATTCCCATAACCCTTCATTTCCCATGGCTAACCTATCTAGTCTGCATAGCCCTGGACTCGATGGGGCAATTTCCAAGGCTAATTCACTCTAACCTGCACATCTTTGGTCTGTGGGAGCAAACCGGAGCATCCGGAGGAAACCCACACAGACCCGGGAAGAATGTGCAAACTCCAGACAGAGAATTGCCCGAGGGTGGAATCGAACCCGGGTCCCTGGCGCAGTGAGGGGGATGGCAGGCTGGAAAGAGAGAAGATAGGATTTGAAGGGAGTGAAAGACAAGCGGCAGTTCGCAGCAATTTTGTAGCTTTTCAAGGTGGCAAGGAGCGTGGGCGAGGATTGGCGGATTAAAATCACAACCATTACTGCAACCTGTATTATACCGTGTGGAAAGGAGAGGGTCCGAGAGCAAAACACAATAAAATAGATAACCAGTGCGTGAAAATGAAAGAATTTAAGATGTGGATGAATTAAAAATAATATTAGATGGATTGCTAGAATGTAAGAAAAACTTAATTGGCGTTCTAACCAGCCACTTAAAACAAAAGTTAAAAAAGCGTGACATAGACACATGACGAAATCGATTAGTGTGAAATACAGAAGACACGTATTGGCTATTGAAGACACACGTGTTGCTGATGAGACTGAGATTAATTATGTATTGAGTAATGCAGAGATTGATGTATGTACGTGCACTGATTATAAACAGAAAACTACCAGAAATCTGAAATAAAAACATTTCGGAAAATGAGTGTTTCAACTATTTTCCGTTAGTATAAACATTGATAGCTCCTAATATATACAGACGTATATTGATCAACACAAACATTGACATAAACATAGCTACTCTGGACAGTTACAAAGACAGATGGAAATTCAAACACGTCACCAGTTAGAAACGGAGACATTTAGTTTAAAGACTGCAGAGCTGAACACTTTGAATCTCAGGGGTTTGTGGAGTGGGGCAAAGGGGGCTAGACGGCCTCACAGCACTGCAATGTGCACAACTGCCAGGAACAGAGAAAATTCATCTCCCGCTGCCTTTGATCAGCCAACTCTGACCCCGCCTGTAAATCAGTTGAATGACGGAGCAGGTGGATTTATTTTCAATTACGTGCCTGACCAGTAGCCCCTGGCTCTGGGCTGACGGCTGTTTGTCGGCTCGAATGAAGAGAGAGGATTCTGTCGCGTCTAACGCGATGGAGCTGGGACCGGAGCCGCTAACGTTTATGAGTCAGCTCGGAGTCGCTGCAATGCACAACACCGACTGACACCGAGAGTTAGCACTGGGCTTTGCCCCTGGCTCAGTTAAGCACAGAGACTAAACACCAGTTCAGGTCCCGCCTCGAACGAGTTTAGTCCGAGCAGCAAGTGTTGCTAATGCGGACAGATCACGTCCCAGTTTGTTCCTGAGTTGTCTGGAATTGCTCTAACCGCAGATGCAGCCGATAGCAGTGTTTATCAGTATAACTGGCATCCAAACGTGTACCTAGGCTTGGCGGCGCTGGACTCTAATCTCAGTTGTAATTGGAACAAGATTCCTCGCGATCCGTTATTGATTTCCTCTGTTTATTTTGTTGTCCTGAGTCTTTATGTGGCTGCTATTTTAATTCAAGAAAAGCCCAGGATCTAGTATCACTCAAATGATGGAATTCATCCCCATGAGAAAAATGGCCCCAAATCTCACGGATGATTGATACTTGAAAACAGGAATAAGTTTAGTGCAAGTATATTTTTGGGTGGGTGGTGTTAATATTAAATGTTTTCGATGTTGTAATGTACTGATTTCGAAGTTCACCGGATCACTTTCACTTCCTCCCCCAAACCCCAGGCCGGATTCGGTACATGCGAGCGGCCTTTCAGCTTAGACCGTGTGAAGTAGATGGGGGTGGGGGGGTGGGGTGGGGATGGTGTTCCCTGCAGGAAGCTGACCCTGTGGAAGGGAACTCGATGGGAACTCCCGCGAAGTGACTTACCGCTTGCATGTACTCTCGTGGAACTCCTCCGGGCTGTTCTGCTGAATTGAAGGCGCTACCTAAATGCAAGTGGTTGTTGGTCAGCGTTCAATCCTCAGTCAATTGAAAACATGAGTGGGAAGGCCCATGGTCATCGCTTATCCTGTGTTTGGCGTTGGATGCGGTTTCACAAGTTCCTGAAACATAGTGTTTTAACGATTCCATTGAAATCAAATAACCCGGTCACCGTTTAAACTGCTCACAATTTGGGTTATAATCTTCCAACAGCCAAACCTGTAAGGGATAAAACTCTTGCAACAGATTAATCTAAGGTCATGATGCTCATAGGAACAGAGGGAGGCCATTCAGCCCCTCAGATCATGACTAATTTGAATCTTAACATCATCCACTGCCCGTTACTCTTTAACACTCTAATCGCCTGAACCTAAACTCATTTATTAGTTTAATGATTTTTTTTAGCGGATTCCCAGCTTGAACAAGTTTGAGTTCTGGGCCGTGCGGGGTAAATCCGTTACCAAATTCACCAAAAAAAGCAAAGCCTTTTAGTAAATGTTGGATTGATGTAAAGTTTAGTATCAATCCTTATTCCAGCCGCAAACGGGAGGGAACTGGGAAACCCCAGGAGCTTCCTACAAACTTGGCCATTTGATTTGCTCCTTCCCGAATCCCAGCAAAACCCGTTCACAGCTTCAGGCAGGTTGACATTGGCCAAGCGTCCGAGTCTCCCACAGATCGGCCTGGCCTCAGCACAATCTCTGCGCCTCGGAACTGAATTTCAAACCTTCTACCCGCGAGGTAAGACAAATGGAAACATTAAATCAATATTTGACGAAATTATTGAATATGGTTCTGAACTCTGGAGTTTAAAAAAAATCAACGTTTACACAACCTGATATAAGGCGAACGTTTTCCTGTGAGAAAGGACGTGTGGAAACACCCCTGCACCGTCAACCCAGCGCCAACCTGATTCTGGCGAAGGAGCTGAGCGGAGACAAGGTTTTCACCCGCAGAGTGAGCAGAGGAAAGATTCACCAAGTTCAGTTTAGGGGTGCGTTCAGGGGTCGGTGAGTGTTCCGTCCACCTGCTACACAGAACCCGTCTCCTCGAACCTGGACCAATCTGGGTGAAAACGCAAACTCTGACGTTTAAAGTTAACTTCCAGACAACTTTTAGAAACGTAGGGGTTTTTGTTTTGTAAACAATCCAACTGATACAGTGAGTGAATATGATTTAACGCTTAAGCTAACTAGATCCACAAATACTGTCAACGATTCTCATTTTGCTACTATGCTGGTAAAGATATGTCCTCTCTCCGGCAATCCATGATACAAATATTACAGTGTCTTTCGTATCCAGACAAAAAAAAATTCTAACTTAATTCGTATTACAGCAGATTGAGACACAGCAGATTTTTGCTTTAGGTGATATGGTGATGGTGAACTGAAAACAATGAATGCTGGAGAGTCACAGTGGGTTAGGTAGCATCCATGGAGAGAGAAAAAGCTAACCTTTCGGGTCTAGATGACTCTTAATCAGAGCTGACATGAAGTGTGGTTGTGATGTGGAAGTGCTGGGGTTAGACTGGGGTGGACAGGTGTGGAGAGGACATATTCAATGGCGAACGGAACCAATACCATTGGCTTTTTAGGCTGCTGTTCCTCCTGCTTATTCACAATTGCACTCCCCATCAAAATCCCCAACTCAAACACACTTCATTATCAGAACAATCATCATAGAATCATACAGTACAGAAGATGCCCTTCGGTCCATCAACTCTGTACCTTCATAAATATGCTGCTCCTACACTCGTTCCACTTTCCCGCACCAGGCCCACAGCCTTGAATGTTGCTTTTTCTCAACACCAGTCCTCCAGCACAAATTTCCCAGGCCAGAGATTCCAACAGGAACTTCCTGCACAGAAATCAGAACACCAACATCCCTGTGCTAACTTCTATTCAAATCTCCAAACACTATCTAGTCTTCACAGTAGTAAACAACAATACCATTACAAATAAATTAATAATTAAGGGACGGTTGGGTAGAAAATAAACAGCTATCACCATACACAAAAAAAAACTAGGGAAACTCATGGGGCTAAAGGTGAACAAGTCATCTGGACCTGATGCCTTGTATCCTAGGATGATAAAAGAAGTGGCTGCAGCGATCGTTGATGGGCAGCACAGTGGTACAGTGGTTAGCACTGCTGCCTCGCAGCGCCAGAGACCCAGGTTCAATTCCCGCATCAGGCAACTGTCTGCGTGGAGTTTGCACATTTTCCCCGTGTCAGCGTGGGTTTCCTCCCACAGTCCAAAAATGTGCAGGTTAGGTGAATTGGCCATGCTAAATTGCTTGTAGTGTTAGGTGAAGGAGTAAATGTAGGTGAACGGGTCTGGGTGGGTTGCTCTTTGGAGGGTCAGTGTGGACTTGTTGGGCCAAAGGACCTGTTTCCACAATGTAAGTAATTTAATCATAGAAATTTTCCAATAACCTTTAGATTCCCAGAAGATATCAAGAACTTTTTGCAAAATTTGTGAAGATTTGTAGCTCAGGTTGAGGGTTAGGGTGTAGCTTTGCTCGCTGAGCTGTAGGTTTGATATCCAGACGTTTCATTACCTGTCTAGGTAACATCATCAGTGGCGACCGAAGGTGTTGTCTCCTGCTTTCTAATTATATGTTTCTCCTGGATGGAGTTCCTGGGGTTTGTGGTGATGTCATTTCCTGTTCATTTTCTGAGGGGTTGATAGATAGTATCTAGATCAATGTGTTTGTTTATGGCATTGTGGTTGGAGTGCCAGGCCTCTAGGAATTCTCTGGCATGTCTTTGCTTAGCCTGTCCCAGGATAGATGTGTTGTCCCAGTCGAATTAGTGTTTTTTTTCATCCATGTGTAGGGCTACGAGGGAGAGAGGGTCGTGTCTTTTTGTGGCTAACTGGTATTAGTGTATCCTGGCGGCTAACTTTCTTCCTGTTTGTCCTACGTAGTGTTTGTGGCAGTCCTTGCATGGAATTTTGTAGATGACATTGGTTTTGTCCATGGGATGTACTGGGTCTTTTAAGTTTGTTAGTTTTTGTTTG